>NW_006922661.1:123713-153297 GCF_000298275.1 Orycteropus afer afer
CGGGGCGGAGCGGCAGAGGGGCGGAGGGAGCGCGGGGCGCGGGCCCGGAGACCCTCGCCGAAACCCCGTTCGGAGCGCGCCTTCCTGCCCGAGTCCCGCGGCGGACGCGGGGCCGGACGCGCTGGGGCCGGGAAGGGAGCGCGGGGCCCTCGCGTGGCCCGGGGCCGGAGCCAGGGGCCCGGGCTGGACTGCTCAGGGAGCACTCGGGGAGGGAGGGCTCTCCAGGCCCAGATCTGGTTCCTCAGGGCTCCGGGTGCGCCGCTGCTGCCCGGGGAACAGCGTTTCTCTCCAGCCCTGCGTTCCGGCACGGATGGAGGTGTGGGACCCAGATCTGGGAGGGAGACTGGGCACCGAGCCCTCGGACACCACCGCATCTTAAGCTTGTGTACTCGGGGCAGCCACAGTGGAAGGCCGACAGAGGCCACTTGCAAGGCACCTGGCAGGTGCTTATCCCTGTCCGGGGTTGGCTGATGGTGAGGGGGACACAGCTGGCCAAGTTCACCCCCTTGGTGATTGACGCCTTATACACTGAGCCGCAGGGCCTACGTGCCGCTGCGTCACTCTGCTTAGGGAGAAAGAGCACCTGTGTCTGGGGAAAAGCCCTGCGGTGGGAGTGTGACTGTGAGCACATGGGGGTGTGTGTGGGATGAGGGATTGCCAGCGGGGGTGTGTGTGCAAAGACCATTTTTCAAGGCAGTAGGTGTGAGTTTGTGCAAAGGAGCGTGTGTGTGACCTGGTGTGTATGAGGAAGTGGGTGGGTGTGAGTGCAGGTCTGAGTGTTGCAAGGGAGTGTGCAAGGCAGCATTGCAGGTGCTGTGCAAGGAAGTATGTACCGCTGTGAGCACATTCAGGGGAGTGTAGAGGTGTGAGGGATTGTGGGTGTGAGAATGTACATATGTGAAGGTGTGGACAGTGCCGGTGTGAGTACGTGCAAGGCCGCATGCCGGGGGAGCGGATGGCAGTGTGCACAGGTGACAGCCAGGGAGCGACTGTGGTCCCAGTCCAGGGTGGACCCTTCCCCAAGACACTGCAGGAAAGCCTGTCCTGAGGATCTCATCTGGAGGGGGTGGGCCCAGGACAGGGAGGCTCTGTCTGGGTGGTGGGCCAGTAAGCTTTGGAATGAGGGTGGGTGGGACCTGAAGCCCAGGCCACATTCTAGCCTGGTGTCCTTGTAGCTTGGTGGTTGGGCTGGTAACCGGATGTAACCAGGATGTCCCTGTGAGGCCTGCCCCCTCCGCACCGGACACTGAGATGATCCCATCCGGCTCAGGGCTCAGCCATGGCCTCTGAAGCTCCCTCTGTCCACCCACCGGCACCACCCCAGGCACCTCTCGGGAGGCTTCCTCTGTTCCCGCCCAGGCTTCTGGCTCTGGGCCCAGAGCACCTGGAGACCCTCTTGGGAAGCTGGAGCCTCCAGGGAAGGTGCTCCTCACCCACCTGTCCCCACACTCAGCAGTGTGGCTGTCCTGCTCACTGACCCTCCTTTCCAGAGTGCCTGGTGGGAAGAGAGCAAGGAGGCCACAGAGATGGAAGTCAGAACTTCAGAGCTGGAGCCCAGTGACTCCAATCTGTCTGTGGGGCCACGGACCCTCGAGAATCTAATGAAAGCTATGAAGTGTTTAAAACAAGTGTGTGTCCATACAACTTAAAAGTCTTTAGGGTGCCCCTGAGTCCCCCACATGTGTTCTTGGCAGGGAAACCGAGGCAGTGTCTGGCCATGGCCTGGCAAACACCCCTCCCCTCTGTCTTAGACACACACACACTCCCCAAAGGGCAGGAAGGAGCTGCCTCCAGTGTGAGAATCTCTGGGGGCGGGTTTGAGCAGGTCCAATCCAGTTCCTGGCAGATGGTGCCAGGGGTGTGAGGCTGCCATAAAGCCTCCCAGCCCAGGGACCCAGCTCAGTGCCCATCTCAGGCTGAAACAGCTGGGTGTGCAGGCTAGCATAGCGGCATTGCCTCTCCTGAGGCCCAAGCCTCATGTCCCCCACTCGTCCTCAGAGAGCAGGGGGCGCTATGCTGCTCCCGGCCCTGCTCTTCACGCTGGCCTGGACACGGGCCGGCGGGTAAGCACCCACCCCAGGCCCTCCAGCCGCCGACCAGGGCTCCTCGCTGGAGCAGCCAGATGCCCTCCCAAAGTCAGCCCCTCCTTAGTTGGGTAGCACCTCCTGGGATGGGGACCCAGATGGGAAGGTAGGACAGCTGGCAGCCGTCCCCACAGGCGCTGGTGTGAGAGGACAGAGACCATCTGGGTGGAGGAGTTGGTGTCACCCCTCCAGGAGGAGCTGGTGCCCTGCATCAGCCTCTACCACTACTTCCAGCCTGGTTGGCGCCTGGGCCCACCCCCGAGGGCCCACGCTACACTCACCTCTGACCCCAGGCTCTGCCCCATCTAGAGGTGAGTGGGGGGGGCAGACCCTGGGCTGCCTGAGGGAAGGAGGGGAGAGGACAGTGCCCTGAAGGTGGTGGATAGGGAAGGGGCATCACCTGGTGTGGGGCCCAGAGCAGGCGTTGGGGTGCTGCTCCCTGGTCTGTGAAGGATGAGAGGAACCATGGACTGCCCAGAAGGCAATGCAGGAGGCCCTAGAGCATCCTGTCAAGACTTCCTTAGCAGACCAGGAATCAGAGCCAAAGCAGGACCAAACTGCACAGCCTTCCCTGTGGCTTCTGGCAACACTAACGTGTCCTCTCGCTCTGCCTGCTCCGTGGCCCAGGCCCCCAGAAACACGGCCCGCCTTCCGGACCCGCACCGTGAGGACTTGCTGCCCAGGCTGGGGTGGTGCCCACTGTTCCCTGGGTAAGCCTCATCTGTGGGGTCCTGGGTGATGGGTTTCTTGGAGGCTCTGTCCTTCATCTGCCCAATGCCTGGGCCATCAATCGCCTCTCCTACAGCCACCAAAGCTCTTGAAGGAGCCAGCCCCAAGGGCCACTGCTTTGCCACAAGGCAGTGCCAGCCAAGAGCAGGTTTGACCCATGCTCCGGCAGAAAGCCTGGAGGAGTGCTGCACCCGGGCCTGGGGGCACAGTTGGCGGGACGACAGCTCCCAGGCCTGTGTCCCCTGCTCTGGCCAGTCCTCCTCAGGTGAGTGCAGACCCTGTGCCCACTCCCCCTACTCCCAGTCCTTCCAGGGTGTCTGCTCAGTCCCCCACCTACTGAGGGGCCCCTCTTGTATCTACTCGAGAGTGGCTTGGTGCTCCCCACAGTAAGATGCTCACAGCGGTGCCCCTCCTCAGGCAGCGCCCCTACCCTGGCCCCTCTGCAGCCACTGGCAGGGGCCGTGGGCCAGCTCTGGAGCCGTCACCAACGTCCCTCAGCCACCTGTGCCACCCGGTCTGGCTTCCACTATCGAACCTTTGACGGGCGTCACTTCCATTTCCTGGGCCGCTGCGGCTACCTCCAGCTGGGCTGTCCACCGGCTGCCCAGGGAGCACTGCCCCCAGCCTGGGCACTGCCAGCTGGTGAGGGAAGGAGGGTAGGCAGATGGGGGAGCTAGGCGTGGAGAGGGATGGTGCTGACCCCTCCCTATGCGTCTCTTGAGGTCCGGGTGACAATGGGGCTGGATGAGGCACTGATCCAGGGTCCTAACGTCTCTGTGAATGGGGTACCTGTCCTTAACAAGGAACCCTGGCTGCTCCGTGGTAAGAGCGTGGAGGGGGGGTGGCCGAGGGTGGCTCGGGACAGAGGCCACTGCCCCTTACCATCTGTCTTACCGTGTGACTGGGCAAGACCTTCTGCCCAACCTCTCTGAGCCTCAGTTTCCCCGCTGCCCCTCCAGTGAAGTCCTTTGCTTCATGGGGTGTTTTGAGGAAGCACCTTTTATGGGTGGGAAGGCTCCATCCGGTCCCATAGCAATCTTCCTGGTTGGGACCCAATGGGGTGAGTTGGGGTCAACAGGTGCGTGTCCATGTGGAAATTATGTGTGAGTGTGTGAGGGCATGTGAGGTGTTGCGTGTGTGAGGTGTGTGTGTGTGGCATGTGTGTGAAGTGTATGAGTGTGTGCAAGTGTGTGTGAAGTTGTGTGGTGTGAGCATGTGTGAGTGCATGTGATGTTGTATTATGTGTGTGTATGTGTGAGTGCATATGTGTATGATATTGCCTGTCGTGTGTGTGTGAGGTGTATTTGAGGGTGTAAATGTGTGAAGTGTGTGCGGTAGTGTGTGTGATGGATGAGGGTATATGAGGTGTGTGTGAAGGTGTGAGTGTGTGTATGAGGGTGTGTGTTATGTCTACTTGTGAGTGCATGTGTGTGGTTGTGGTGTGTTTGAAGTTGAGAGTGTGTGAGGGTATGTGTGTGCGCATTGAGTGTGTGAGGTGGTGTGTGTGATGAGGGGTATGTGTGTGCAGTGTGTGAGGTAGTATGTGTGATGAGGGGTATGTGTGTGCGGTGTCTGTGAAGTGTGTGAGGATCTGTGTGTTGTGTGTGAGTGCATGTGTGTGGTTGTCTGGTGCGTGTGAACTTGTGTGTGAGGGTGTGTGTGTGCATGTGTTGAATGTGAGGTGCTATGTGTGATGTGTGTGTGAGGTTTTATGTGTGAGGTGTGGGGGCATATATGCGAGTGTGGGGTGTGTGTTTGTGTACATGTGAATGCATGTGTGTGATGTGTGTGTATGAAGTTGTAAGGGTGTAAATGTGTGGGAGGGTGTGAGCATGTGTTGAGTGTGTGTGAGGTAGTATTGTGATGTGTGGGGCTGTGTATGTGAGTGTGTTTGGGTTATATGTGAGGTGTGTGTGAGGGTGTGAGTGTGTGTTGTGTGTGAGATTGCATGTGTGTGAATGTGTGTATGTGAAGTATTTGAAGTGTGTGTGTGTGAGCTATGTGGGGGGTGTGTGTGTGTGAAGGTATGTGTCGTAGTTTACTTGTGTCTCACTCTCTCATAAGACTCTGCAGTTTCCACGAATTTCTAAGAGAGCAGTGAGGGACAGTGGTCTGTTTTAGCCTAAGGGGCTGAGAATATTAGGGTTGTGGGCATTCATTTCCTTCTCTCTCCCCTGGTGGGATGGGATGGGATCCGATGGGAGTGGCCTACAAGATGCGAGGCTCCCTCCTTGCAGGAATGAGTCTGCAGTGGCAGGGGGACTGGCTGGTGCTGTCAGGGGACCTGGGGGCCATCATGAGGCTGGATGGGGCTGGCTCCGTGTCCATCTCCCTGGACTCTGGGCTCTGGGGGCAGACTCGAGGCCTGTGTGGGCTCTACAATGACCAGCCTGAGGGTAAGTGTGGTGTGGGTGGGGCTGGCCTGGAAAGCCTAGTACACGGACCCAAGACTCAGCCTTGTCTCAATACCCATTCTCAGATGACTTTTTGGAGCCGAGTGGGGGGCTGGCTGCATTAGCTGCCACCTTTGGGAATTCCTGGAGGCTCCCGGACTCTGAGGTGAGACCAAGCCTTATCTGATTATTGGCCCCAGAATCCTGGCTCCCCTGGGTTCACCCAGACAGGCCGCTGCCAACCCTTGGGAGAGAGGCAGGGTCTCTAACTGCTGCTATGAATTGAGGGAGGGCTAATGCGAGGATTGTCTAATTCCTGATGTGGGCTAACTGGGACCTTCTGACCACCCCTCCATGGCCACTTTGCTGCCTTCCTCACCTGGGGTGTCTGGGAAGCCCCTGAGAGGGATGTGAGGGTGGTTTGTCTGTTTGGCGCCCTGGTGGGTTCCCCCACCCTGCCCCTGGTGCCTGCCCTGATTGTCCCCATCCTGGGTGCATGGATGCGTCAGAGGCTGCAGCGGGCTGCGAAGGGCCCCTGGGAGGCATGGAGGAAGTGGCCCAGCTGCGGGCTGAGGCCCAGGATGTGTGCCACCCTCTGCTGGGCAGTCCATTCAGGGAGTGCCACATCCAGGTAGGGGCAGGCGGGCAGGGGGCCGTGGGGTGGGAGGCCCCATCCCACCAATGCTGCCTGTGACTTGGTCACACCGTCCCCTGGAGGGAAACAGTGACAGGTCCCAGGGCAGCAGAGCCAAGAAGGCTGGGAGGGATGCACCCTCTTGCTCCGCCAGGTGGCCCCCACTGGATACCATGAGGCTAGTCTCTTCGCCTACTCCTTGGAGGCAGCAGGTGGCAGGCAGGCAGGGCGGCAGGAGGCTGTGTGTGCCACCCTGTCCAGCTATGCCCGGCACTGTGCCCGAGAAGGCATACACATCTCCTGGAGGGGCCCCGACTTCTGTGGTGAGGCCCAGCCCCTGTCCAACCCCCACGCCCACCTCCTGAGGGCCTGGCCACCTCGAGTGCCCTCCCTGCGCCCCCATCCTCTCAGGCTGGTGGCCCCAGGAGGAGGCGGGTGAAGGTGGACACAGGTGGGCATAGGTGAGTAGAGGTGGGAGGAGACAGCAGAGATGTGCACAGGTGAACAGAAGTGGCTAGAAGTGGGAGGAAGTAGGTGCCAGGAAACATAGGTGGGTGGAGGTAGAAGCTGGGCGGAGGTGGTGATCTCATGTCCCCCCACCTGCCCACAGAGCGCCTGTGCCCCGGGGGCCAGCTCTACTCAGACTGTGTGTCGTCCTGCCCGCCCAGCTGCTCAGCAGTGGGCGAGGGCGGGAACGGGTCCTGCCGGGAGGAGTGTGTGAGCGGCTGCGAGTGCCCCGCTGGCCTGTACTGGGACGGCACCCTCTGTGTGCCTCCCGCCCGATGCCCCTGCTACCACCGGCGCCGGCGCTACACTCCAGGGGACATCGTGCACCAATTGTGCAACCCCTGGTGGGTCCCAGGCCTGGCCCACTCTGGGCTGAGGGGGCCATGGCTCCCCGCCTCAAACTGCCCCCTCACCGGGGGCCTCCCTCACAAGTGATCTTTGAGCTCCCCAGGCCTACAGGATGGCCTTGGTGGCCTCCAGCAGCTGACGTTCAGCCCTTACGGTGTGGCCTGGTGGAGCAGGGACAAGGCTGAAGGGTGGGTGGGGTGGCACTGGGCTGGCATCTCCAACTGTGTGTTTCCTTGCAGCGTGTGTCAGGATGGGCGATGGCACTGCGCCCAGGCCCCATGCCCGGCTGAGTGCGCCGTGGGCGCGGATGGACACTATCTCACCTTTGATGGGCGGAGCTTCTCCTTCCAGGGCCACAGAGGCTGCCGCTATGGGCTGGTGCAGGTGGGCCAAGGGCAGGTTGGGTGTGGGAGAGTGTGGCTAGGGAAGGGTGGCACCCCACAGAGCAAGGCTCATGGCCATCCTCTGTCTGGGCCACCGCACACCTCTCCGTCCCTGCCCCACCCCCTCACCCGTTCTTCCTGTCTGCCCAGGATGTGAAGGGGCACCTCCTGCTGGAGCTGGAGCACGGGGCCTGTGAGTCCGGCAGCTGCCTCCGTGCCATCTCGGCCTCGCTGGGAGGGGCCCACATCCAGCTCAGGGACTCAGGTATCCTGGCTCTGCCTCCCCACATATCTACCGGGCTCCTGCCACCAGCTGTCAGGTCCCAGGAGTGTGGCTTGGGCCCCAGCCGCCTCGGGCACCGTCCCTTCGCCAGCCGCGTCCCCACCCTCCTGTGTTTCTGAGCTGAAGCTCAGACCCCTCCACACACAGCTCACCTCGGTTCCCGCCTATTTCTGAAGCAGACCTCAGTCCTGTGGGTAGTCTGAGAGGGGAAAGCAGGTTACCATCATGAGAGGTGCTAGGTGCTTCACAGCACATAGTTGCCCCATCTCCCTCACCCTGGTCCTGCTGCTGGCTCCCCTGTTTTTGGACTGCAGAGGGGAAGGCAGACGCAAAACAGGTGTGGAAGTGGTCTTGCTGCGGGGTCCCCGTGGGGACCTCCTGTTCCAGGCGCTGTCCTGGTGGATGGGCAGGAGGTGGCTATACCCTGGCACGGTGCTGGGGGCCTCAGGGTCTCCAGGGCCTCCTCGAACTTCCTACTGCTGCGCGGGCTGGGGGCCCAAGTCCTCTGGGGGGTGTCCGATCCAGCGGCCTACATCACGCTGGAGCCCCACTATGCCCTCCAGGTATGCTGGGAGGGGTGAGTGTTGGTCAGCCTGGGGGCTGGGTCAGGCTGCCACCTGTGCCAGACACAAGGTCTATGTGGCACCTTCACCTGGAACCAGCAGGACGACTTCTTGACCCCTGCTGGAGACGTGGAGACCAACATTGCTGCCTTCACCAGCAAGTTCCAGGTGGCAGGCGTGGAGAGGTGTCCCCCAGTGGACGCAGCCCTGCCGCACCCCTGCAGCATCCACACACAGCGCCGCCCCTTCGCAGAGGCAGCCTGTGCTGTCCTGCACAGCCCAGCCTTCCAGGTAGCAGGGTGGGACTCCTGTGACGGGGCACCTTCCCTGCCCCACCCACCTTCTCCATCACCCAGTCACCCAGGGCGGGGTGGTGGTGGCCACAGGAGCAGGGTCTGTGGAGGGGTACAGACACATTTCCCGGCCCCAGGAATGCCACAGGCTGGTGGACAGGGAGCCATACTGGCTGCGTTGCCTCGCGACTGTGTGCAGCTGTGCTCCCGGTGGGGACTGCCTGTGCCCCCTGCTCTCAGCCTATGCTCGCAGATGTGCCCTGGAGGGCGCCCCACAGGCCTGGAGGAGCCAGACCCTCTGCCGTGAGTGCTTCCCGGCCCCTCCGCAGCCCCTTCCCCTGCCTTTTAGCGGAGTCTCTGCAGGATCTGGCTCATGTGGATTTCATGCTGCCCTCCTGAAGGGGGGGTACCCAACGTTGAAGAGGTGGCCGTACCATGCCCTGACCTGCCTGTGTCCCCTGTCCAGCTGTCACGTGTCCTGGTGGCCAGGAGCACCAGGAGTGTGCCCCAGCATGTGGCCGAAACTGCGGGGAGCCCGAAGACTCTGCAGGGCTGGGTGGCTGTGTGTCTGGGTGTAACTGCCCACCAGGGCTACTGTGGGACCCCGCGGGCCAGTGTGTTCCCCCCAGCCTGTGCCCCTGCCAGCTTGGAGCCCACCGCTATGCCCCTGGCAGCACCACCATGAAGGACTGCAGCCACTGGTGAGGGTCCTGGCCTCCTGGTGGGGGGAAGAAGTGGGATAAAGGAGGGCTGCAAGGAAGAGGGCCAGCTGTGTCACCCTGGGGCCCTGGTGTGAGCTCGGGGATGACAGTCATGCTTCCATACACACTACTGAGACATGGTGAAGTGGGGAGTAGAAGCATCACCTCACTCTACAGAGCAGGAAACTTAGTGACAAGGGGATGAGCCACAGCCTGGAGACCCCACTGATGGGGCCTAGGCTCTGCCGAGGGCTTCACAGACCACAGCCTGGAGTGCGTGAGGGCTGTGGTGAAGGCCCTTTGCTGGGCTGGGCGTGGGGTGTTGGACACCTCCACCCACTCCTAGAGCTGCAAGAGGACCCTTAGGGGCCGAGGAGGGAAGGGGGACCCATCAGGGCTGGACTGCACTTGGGGTCAGGGGACCTGGTCACTCAGGCCTCGGAGGCGCCCTTCCATTAAACCAGACCCTGGCCCCTCCCCCTCCTCCTCCCCAGCACCTGCCAGGAAAGAGGTCTCTGGAACTGCACATCTGGAAGCTGCCCCTCACAACAAGCATTCTGTCCCCGTGGGCTTGTTCACATCCCCGGCGCCTGCCTGCTCACCTGTGACAGCCCCGGTGCCAACCACACCTGCCCTATGGGCAGCAACCAGGGCTGCGTCTGCCCCCCTGGCACAGTGCTACTGGTGAGGCTGCAGAGGGGCCCCATGGGGCCGCCCCCAGCCCCTGCCTGACAGCCTCTGCAGCTCTTCCTCCCCCATCTCCACCCAGGATGAACGATGTGTACCCACTGAGCACTGCCCCTGCCACCATGGTGGGCGGTGGTACCCACCCAATGCCACCATCCAGGAAGACTGCAACATCTGGTATGCCCTGTGTCCTACAGCTCTGTGACCTGTGACCCCGGCTCCCAAAATCTCATTCTCCTGAATCCTGTCTTTCCCCTGGAAGAGGCTCAAGGGATAGGGGCATCCAGCAGGGCCAGGGAGAGTGCTGGAGCCCTGGGTGGGCCAGCAGGGCCCCTCAGGATCCGGGATACAACCTTGGCCTGCTTTGCTGACACTGCCCCCCTCCCTCCCTGCTTGCAGCGTGTGCCAGGGCCAGAGATGGCACTGCACGGGGCATCGGTGTGGGGGACGCTGCCAGGCCTCAGGCGCCCCTCACTATGTGACATTCGATGGGCTGGCGTTGACCTTTCCTGGGGCCTGCGAGTACCTGCTTGTGCGGGAGGTCACTGGCCGGTTCTCTGTGTCGGCCCAGAATCTGCCCTGTGGGGCTAGTGGCCTCACCTGCACCAAGGCTCTGAGCCTACAGCTGGAGGGCACCGTCGTGCACTTGCTCCGAGGTGGCTGTGGTGCAGGGGGTGGGGGTGGGGTGTCAGGACCGGGCCTTAGGGACCCTAATTCTAGTGGCCTCAAAGTGCTGAGCCTACAGATGGAGGGTACCGCTGTGCACGTGCTCCCAGGTGGCCATGGTGCTGGAGGGGGGCATGACTAGGCCTTGGGGACCCTGATTTTGGAAGATTCCAAGAATCAAGGTCCCAGGGGGCCACAGGTCAAGAAGCAAAGGAAAGGCCCAACAGGCTGGCGAGAGCCTTGGGGGTCTGGGCAAACCACCTACCCTTGACGCCACCTCCTCCTCTGCAGGTCGGGCTGTGATGGTGAACGGGGTGCCCATCTCACCCCCCAAAGTTTACACAGGGCCCGGACTGAGCCTGCACCATGCTGGCCTCTTTCTGGTGCTCAGTACGCGATTAGGCCTCAGCCCGCTCTGGGATGGAGGTCAGGCCCCACCCCAAACCTGTGGACTCTCACCCTGCTCCAGCACCCTGGGCTAGAGCCAAGGCCTTACTGCCAGCACCTGGCCGTCTGTCTCCTGGTAGCCTCAGTGCCACATGGGGATCCCAAGGCTGGCCAAGACCCAGACCCCGCCTCTTCTCCCACCTCTGTCCTGGCTCCCCGGCCCTCACAATCACACAAATAGCTGGAGTTCCCAAATTGTGTTTTTCAATGGTCCTTGTTTTCCTTCATTGTGAGAACAATACCTGCTTACCAAAGAAACATTTAGAAAATACCACGTTTGAGAGGGAAGTGAAACATACGATGGCCTACCACCCAAACGCAGCGGTTAGAATTCTGGAAAAAACGGACATAAATTGAGAGCGCTGGTAGAAGCTCCATAAGGGCGGAGTGCTGGGAGGCCCGGAGCTGGCTGCCTGTGGGAATCTGGCCGCCTGGCTCTAGGAAAGAAGGCACCCACTTCTCCCCTCACCCCCAAAACCCCAGTCTCATCACCCTGATGCCCTGGAAAAGAGCGGGGTGCAGCACCAGACACGATCACCCAGCCCAGCCTGGAGGAGGCTCGAGGCCACTTCCCCCAACGGCCTGCCGCCCTCCCCAAGGCACCCGGGTGCTGGTGCACCTGCCACCCCAGTTTCGAGGTCGCGTGGCAGGGGTGTGTGGAGACTTCGATGGAGACGCTAGCAATGACCGGAGGAGTCGTCAGGGAGTCCTGGAGCCCACAGCGGAGCTGGCCGCCCATTCCTGGCGTCTCCAGGCCCTGTGCCCCGAGCCCGGGGACCTGCCGCACCCCTGCACCGTGAGGGACACGGGAAGGGGGCCAGGGGCTGGGCGTCTGGCTGTCCACAGAAGCCTAGGAACAGCTGTGCCCCACGTCCTGCAGGTGAACGCTCACCGGGCCAGCTGGGCCCGGGCCCGCTGCGGGGTGCTGCTACAGGCTCTCTTCGCCTCGTGCCACGCGGAGGTGCCCCCACAGACGCACTACGAGCGCTGCGTGTACGACGCCTGCGGGTGAGCATGGAGCCCGCAGCGGCTGGAACGGGGCGGGGCCGAGCGGAATCCGGGAGGCGGGGCCTGGTGGGTGGAGCGGGTGTGGGGCTTGGTCCAGGCGTTGGAGCTGGATGGGGGCGGGCTCTTGGGCGGTGCTGGATGGGTGGGCGGGGCAGGCCTGGGCTAGGCTACCGGAGCTAAGCGCCCTTCCCCGCAGCTGCGACTCTGGGGGCGACTGTGAGTGTCTCTGCTCAGCCATTGCCACCTATGCGGATGAGTGCGCTCGGCACGGACACCGCTTGCGCTGGCGCAGCCAGGAGCTCTGCCGTGAGTGTCGCCGACCTGCTCAGCTCCGGGAGCACTTGGCCACGTGCGCGCCACGTGCCATACGATCTAGACGAGCAAAACGCCCTTGTTGAATTTGAGGGGGGTTTCAGGGGCAGTCTGCTCCAAGTACGCCTGCTGCATGGTCTGCAAGGACGTCACCTCATGCTGGTTCCCTGGTTCCTTGAGCCTCTGTGACCCAGGCCTGTCTCCCCCTAGCCCTGCAGTGCGAAGGGGGCCAGCTGTATGACGCCTGTGGCCCCACGTGTCCCCCCACCTGCCGTGACCAGGCTCCTGAACCCGGGTGGCAGTGCCAAGTGGCCGCCTGCCTGGAGGGCTGCTTCTGCCCCGAGGGGACTCTGCTGCATGGTGTGGAGATGTGAAGGGGCGAAGGGGGGGCGGCTCAGGAGGGAGGGGCCCAGGCCACTGTGCCAGGCTGGGGTGGTCCTGCACAGTTTTGCTTTGAGCCCTGTCCTCCGCGGCCGCAGGGAGCACCTGCCTGGAGCCTGCCTCCTGCCCCTGCGAGTGGGAAGGCCACTTCTTCCCGCCCGGCGCCGTGCTGCAGAAGCAATGCGGGAACTGGTGAGTGGGCGCCTCGGGAGGGGCTCTGTGCTCTTGGCTCCCCTCAGTGCTGACCTCCAAACACCATGTGCCCAGCACGTGCCAGGACGGTCGGTGGTCCTGCGGGGGTGGCAGTCCCTACTGTGAGGAGCCCGTGCCTGGCTGTGCGGAAGGAGAGGTCCCATGCCAGGAGAGTGCGCACTGTGTACCCCACGGATGGCTCTGTGACAACCAAAACGACTGTGCGGACGGCTCAGATGAGGAGGGTGCGCGAGTTTGTTGGGGTGGAAGCGTTTGTCCCTGAGAGGCTCACCGAAGCCGCCCCTTCCCCGGAGTCAGGATTTGTGGCGGTGGGTGGATAAGTGAGTGTTGTGGGGCGTCTCTGGAACCCCGAGTCATCGCTCTGAGTCGGCCTGCTTGTCCCATGCCAGGCTGTGCCACTCCAGGCTGCGAGGAGGGGCAGTTCTCCTGCGGCTCTGGCAGGTGCCTGCCTGGGGCACTGCGCTGTGACCGGCAGGAAGACTGTGCCGATGGCTCAGATGAACATGGCTGCCCATGCCCCCCGGACTCGCTGGCCTGTGCTGATGGGCAGTGCCTACCCTGGGCACTGCTCTGTGATGGGCACCCCGACTGTCCGGACGCCGCTGACGAGGACTCGTGTCCAGGTATGTGTCACTGCTCTGGTTCCAGCCCATCCGCCGCGTTGGCCTCCTTGCCCTGCCAGAAGCCCCCCGTGTGAGTGGGTTCCCACAGGGTACCCCGACAGCGGCTCCTCCGTGGCCGCAGGGCAGCCGAGTTGCACCTCCGGGGAGGTGCCCTGCGGGGACGACAGCTGCGTGGGTGCTTTCCAACTGTGTGACGGGGTCTGGGACTGCCCGGACGGAGCGGACGAAGGGCCGGGGCACTGCCCCCTGCCCGCTCTGCCCACGGCCCCCGCTGACTCCCTGGAGACTGAGCCGACTGCCCCTCGCAGTGTTGGTGGACTTGGTGAGTGTCCTGCAAGGCGTGAGGCCGGAGGACTGAGCGCGAGGACGGGACCGCGCTCGGGAGGGCGGCGCTCGGGGCTGGGACAGAGGACGAACGAATGGAGGGCCTAAGTGGCGGGGTCACGGGCGTTCCTGGGCGAGGGAGGAGCCTCTGGAGGACGGACAGGGCAACGAAGTGCAGGAGCGGCGGGGTCAGGAGGGTGCCCGGGCGCGGAGGCCAGCGGGACCCAGAAGCTGTGGTGGGGACGGGACCCCCGAGCCCCGCAGGCCCCGCGCAGGGCCTGAGCGAGGTCCGCTACAGCACCGCCCTGCAGCCTGGTCGAGTTTGCCTGCGGAAGCGGGGAGTGCGTCCCGCGGGGTTGGCGCTGTGACCAAGACGAGGACTGTGAGGATGGCAGCGACCAGCGCGGTTGCGGTGAGCGCCCGCTCGCCCCCCCCCCCCCCCCCCCCCGCCCCTTCAGGCTCCACCCCATGGAGCGCCCTCCCTGTCCGCAGCCCCGCCCTCTTTCAGGCCCCGCCCCAACGGAGCTTCCGCCCCGCCCCTTCTCAGCCCCGCCTCGCGGAGCGCTTTCTCAGCCTGCAGCCCAGCCCTCTCTCAGCCCCGTCCCACGTGGACTGCCCGGGCTCCTCGGAGCCCCTGAGTCGTCCCCGCTCCAAATCTTCTGGGCACAGAGCTGTCCCCAAGTAGGCACTCAGGCCCAGCGCGGACCCTGCCCGCAGAGCCCCTGACTCCTCGCAGTCTTTATCCTCTCTTTTCCTCTCCTCGCCTTCGCGCCCTGGGTGGGCGGCTTATCTGGGGGGGCGGGGTGACTTAAGTCTGGGAGCCTCAGAGTCTTCGCTAGTTTATATTATTTTGGTTTTATAATTGGAGAACTTGGGCCCTCCTGTCGGATTCCAGAGCAGAGAGGGAGGGGCGATCGGAGGCCATCATGGGCAAGAGGGTGGGCAGTGCCGTGGTGGGCATGGGACTGCCCCCCCAGTTCCTCTCCTCCTGGATTGTCCCTGTGTCCTGTCTTCCCCAGGGGTCTGTGGCCCCAGCTCCTCTGCCCAGGCCTGCCTGAACTCCCTGGGTCCCTCAAAGATTTCCTCTGCAAGCTCCTCAGCCCGTATGGTGTGGGAGCACTCCAGGACACCTCTTGCTGCTTGCAGGACCCACCCAGCTGCCTCTGTGTCCTGGCCTCTTCCCCTGTGGCTTGGCTCCAGAGCTGTGCCTGCCCCCAGACCTGCTTTGTGATGGGACCCAAGACTGTCCCCAGGGCGAGGACGAGCTGGGCTGTGGTAGGAGCCTATCCCCGTAGAAGCTGAGCTGGGAGGAGCAGATGGCTCCGGGATATCTGTGCTATCCATTCGCCAGCTAACTGCTGCTTCTCCCTCCTCCCTCTCCAGAGGGGCTGTCCGCCCCTGGAGGCCCTAACGGGACAGGGATCCCCTGCCCGGAGTACTCCTGCCCCAATGGTGCCTGCATCGGATTCCAGCTGGTGAGGCTGCAGCCTTGGGTGTCCTAGGCAGGGTTGTACACTACCCGAAGGACCCTGACCCCATCCCTCCCCAGGTGTGTGATGGGCGGCCAGACTGTGAGTCAGCAGGGGGCACAGGGCCTTCCCCAGAGGAGCAGGGCTGTGGGGCCTGGAGCCCCTGGAGCCCATGGACATCGTGCAGCCGGACCTGTGGGCCTGGGGTGCAGGGTCGTAGCCGCCACTGCTCCCCTGCCAGCTCCCTGGTGCTGCAACACTGCCCTGGCCCAGAGCACCAGTCGCAGACCTGCTTCTCTACAGCCTGCCCAGGTGAGGGGCCTGGGAGATGGGAGGCCTGTGGAGATGGGAGGTCTGGAGCAGCCGGGAGAGGGGCCCAGAGGGAGGGGGCCTGGAGGGAGGGAGAGGCCAGGGCCCTTGGCCTTGTGATCCACCCACCTTCTCACAGTGGATGGGGAGTGGAGCCCCTGGTCAGCCTGGTCCCCCTGCCTCAAGCCCTGTGGAGGCACCACAACAAGGCATCAAAGGTGCCACCCACCCCAGAACGGGGGCCGGAGCTGTACCTCACTGCCTGGGAGCTCTCAGGGCACTCGCCAGACCAGTGAGTGCTGGGGCAGGGGCAGGAATGTGCGTTCAGGCTGCGTGGTGGGGATGGAGGAAGTGGGGGCCTGTCTCAGGTGACCTGTCTTGACTTGCATTCAGAACCTTGTGCTCAGGATGGTTGTCCCAATGCCACCTGCTCTGGTGAGCTGGTGTTCTGGCCCTGTGCCCCCTGCCCTGTGACATGCGATGACATCTCCAACCAGGCTCAGTGTCCTTCTGAGCGGCCCTGCAGTCCAGGTGAGGCCCGGCTGGAAGTAGCTGCAGGCTTGGCTGGGTGCAGTGGTCAGGGACAGGAAGCTGACGCTGGGTCTCCCCAGGCTGCTGGTGCCCCAAGGGGCAGGTGCTGGGCGTCGAGGGGGAGTGTGTGTGGCCCTGGCACTGTCCCTGCCTTGTGGATGGTGCCCGCTACTGGCCTGGCCAGCGCATCAGTGCCAACTGCCAGGTCTGTGTCTGCCAAGATGGACAGCCCTGGCGCTGCCGGCCCCACCCAGACTGCACCGGTGAGCTCCTCCACCCTTCCCTGGGTTGCCTGGACCCTCCTGGACCTCGGCTGGTCACCCTCCCCTTCTCCAGGCCATCAGCCTGGTTCTGGGAAGACCACCCTAGTGACCCCAGAACCTTTGGTTCCCCCTCAGTGGACTGTGGCTGGTCGGCCTGGTCCCCGTGGGCCGAGTGCCTGGGCCCTTGTGGGAGCCACAGTGTCCAGTGGTCCTTCTGGAGCCCCAGCAATCCCCGCTCTTCCGGCCATGGCAGGCAGTGCAGGGGAATCCACCGCGAGGCTCGCAGGTACGGCCGCAGCTGCAGGGACCCAGCCCCCAACCCGGCGGCCACATGGGAGCCTTCTTTCGGGGCTCTCACCTGCACCTGTGCCTGATGCCCAACCCATCTCTGGGAACCCGGCCCTTTCTACCTCATTGTAATGCCTCCAGGCCCACAAGGGGTAGAGGGAGCTCACGGGTGCAGTGACAGAGACACGTTTGGGCAGGTGTACCTCTCTGGCTGTGCCCTAGTGATGCTTGTTGGGGCCGTAGCAGCATCTGTGGTCTGAACCACTGGGGTTGGTTTCACTGAACAGGGGTTTGTACAGGTTGCCCCACTTTTGGGTCAGTTTCTTTTGTAGAGGGCAGGTGTGGGGTGGGGTTATAGGGTGACTGTCTGCAAACCCCTCAATCCCAGGCAGAGGCCTGGACATGGGGTTGCAGCGCTCAAACGAGCCTGCTCACTGGGCCAGGACTCTTCCCAGGTGCCAGACGGAACCCTGTGCAGAGTGCGAGTGGCAGGGCCGGGCCCTCCGAGCAGGGCAGCGGTGGCGCGGGGGCCCCTGCGAGGTGTGCAGGTGTCTGCACAACCACACTGTGGACTGCTCCCCCTACTGCCCGCTGGGCGGCTGCCCCCAGGTGAGGGGCGAGCGGGAGCAGGGAGGTGGGCTGGGCCTGCAGCGCCAGCCCAGGCTCAGGACACAGACACACGCCTGACTCCTGTGCCTGCAGGGCTGGGTCCTGGTGGAGGGGGTAGGAACAGCGTGTTGTCACTGCATACTGCTGGGTGAGTGGGGCTGGGGGATGGCAGGGGGGCCCTGAAGTGGGGAGGAGAGGGACCCAGGGCTGGGAGCACCTGGGGGCTGATGCTCCAGACTACGAGGCAGGAATGGGGCCCCCGAGTGGGAGGGATTCTGTGGGGCGGTCCTCTGCCTCTGAGATGCCCCCATGAGCTCTGGCTCTGGTTATGCTGGGGCTTCCCTGCTCCCCTCAGAGCAGGCAGGATGCTGTCAGACTTTCCCGAGAGCGTGGTTACCCAGTACCTGAATTATAAATGAAGCAGGAAATAGCTGAGGCCCCCAAATCAGTGCACCCGCAGGCCTAGTTCCTTGTCCTAAATGTGCACCCACAGTATGCCCCACCCCAGCCCCCTTCTGCTGAGATTCAGACAGACCCATGTAGATTGTTGCCCAAGTGTTAACTGAACCCCGTACATTGTGCTTCCACTCAGAGGCTCAAAGACATGCCCTGTTAGGCCCACAGCCCTGGATCGGGCACAGCTGCTAGGGTCTGCCCCGAGGTGGCTCTGGACAGAGAGCTTTGTTGTCTGTTCTCTGAATGTTCAAAGAAGGTGAAAACCCCAGTTCACACCCATGGAGGAGGACCCTTTCCTGCTGGAGGTGTCCCCAGCTGCCCCCCCATCCCTGAACTGAAGTCATAGGACAGGAAGTACTCCAAGAAGTCGGGGAGCCATCCGTGTCTCCCTACACAGGAGAGAACCAGACAGCCCACCCCATGGCCACTCTGGCTCCTGCTCCTACCCCCAGCCCCCAGATTGGACCCCCTCTGGCCACCTATCTTCTGCCTCCATCAGGAGGTAAGGGGGTGAACTGTTGGGGTGGGGGTGGGGGAGACTGCAATCCCAGGAGGGGAAGCAGGACAGCTGGGGTATTTGTGTTGGGGGGGCAATGGCCATTCTGTGAGTATGGATGTCACCCCACTTAAGTATACTCCCCAGCTCTGTCCTTGGATCTCCCTCCTGTCCTGGGCCAATGGTTGTTGGGGGCCCTCAAATTCCCAGATCCCACTATGGCTCCTGACTGCCCAGAGGATCTGGTCTCCCTCAGTCCCCTCCTTCTTCTGCACCCAGACCCCTGCTACTCTCCTCTGGGACTGACTGGGACCCTACATGCCGAGACCCAGCAGTCGGAGCACCTGGCCCGGGCTGCCTTCCTGGGGGCCCCCACCGAGGGGATCCCTGGGCAGGCCCACCCTGGGCCATACACCCCACCCCCTTTCCTGCAGCTGGACCTGCACCAGCCCCAGAACCTGACCGGTCAGTGCAGGCAGGGTGGGGCGGGGACAGGGGCTGGGTTGTACCCTCAGCCCTGCCCCTGCCCTGCCCCCCAGGTGTCCTCGTGCAGGGGCCGAGAGTTGTTGCCCAGGACAGCCTCAGCTTCTCACTGCAGTTCAGTGGCCATGGCCTCCGCTGGCATGAGGACCGTGAGGTTCTGTTTGGCCCCCTGCTCCCTCCCCAGGTACCACCTTTGGAAGCCCCTGTGAGCCCTCAGTCTTTGGATGGTTTGGGGGCCTGTGTCAGATGCAGGGAGTGGGTTGTGCATTGTTGGGTCAGCCTGAGGGAGTTTGGATGGGGTTTGACCCTAACAAGGGAGACAGCCTCAAGAAGCAATCTGAGTCAGGCATAGATCCGGCTGCCACCCTTGGCCTAACCAGTCTGGGGAAGTGGCAGGACCAGAACCCTGCAGCCTCCATGGGCCCCGATGGCTGGTTACAGCTTGGGTGGGTGGAGAGAGGAGATGAAGAGCAGGTGCAGTCCAGTGAGTGACTGCCATATATCCCCAGGCCTCCCCTGGGCGCTGGGACAGGCTGAGCCCCACAGTGTGGGCCTTTAGCCGGATGGTGCAGGCGCAGCACGTGCGGGTCCGACTCCAGAAGCCCCATGACAGTGTCTCTCTGCGGGTGGAGCTGCTGGGCTGTGAACCAGGTAGGGGTGGGGCTGGGGGTTCAGGAGGGGCTGTGAGCCAGGTGGAGATGCTCTGGCAGGGCTGTGAACCAGGTACGGGGTGGGACTGGGGTCCACGGCATGGCTGAGGGGCCGGGGAGGGGCTGTAGCTAGATGTGGCAGAGGGGACCGTGTAGGGAGGGCAGAAGCCCTTAGCGTCCTGTACCCCACATCCCCAGCATCCCCACCGATGGTGCCTCTGTGCCTGGGAGCTGTGCCACGCTGTGCCAGTGGTGAGCATGCCTCGAGCGGGGCCATGTGCGATGGTGCTGAGGACTGTGCCGATGGCTCAGATGAAGAGGGCTGTGGGCCTCTGCCTACCGGTGCCAACAGGTACACACCTGTGTGGGGCTGGACTACCTTCAGCCCAAAGTGCCCTGGCCCTGCATAGAGATTCCACGCCTTCGTCAAGGGTCTGAAGGTCAGGGCTCCAAGCCTGCTCCTGGCTCACGAGCTTCAGCATCACCTGGAACTTGTTGGAAATAGGGGTCCTCAGGCCCTACTCACACCTGCCAAAGTGGGGCTCTGGGGACAGGGCCTAACAGCAGTGGTGGTGGGGGGGGTGGCGGCAGTGGCAGTGGGGGGGTTGGCGGTGGTGATGCCAGTACCTGATACCCCTGGAGAACCCTCCTGAACCTTTCTCCTCTAGGCCCAGAACACTGACCTCCACCTGGTGGGGGGTCTGAGGCTGGGGGGCCCTGACACCCCCTTGGTTCTCTCCCTTCTCAGGGTGCACCCCACAGTGAGGAGCCCGGGTCCCTCCTCCACCCAGCCCGGGCCACTGGTCACCCAGCCCTTGGAGGTGAGACAGGGAGACCCAGGTGGTAGGTGGGGGGTATGGAGGTGTCTAGTGTCACTCACTGCCTCCACCATACCCGAGCCCCCTCTGTGGACCCCCTCTTCACTTGTCCTTGCTCATCGGTGTGCTAAGCCTCCTGGGGCTTAGGCTGGGGAGACGAGAGGCCCACCCAGGGCAGAAGGGCGTGCCCACAGATAGCAGTGCAGGGGAGCTGGTGGGGGGTGGGGGTGGCGAAGGCTCGGGGCCTTCCTGGGTAGGAGAGCTGGGCTTGAAGAATGGGGTGTCTGTAGGTGAAGAAAAGGAAGCAGGGAATGCATGGAGCTCCCAGCACATGCGTGATGTAACTGTGAGTGTGTGAGCGCATATAGGAGTGTCTGAGTAAGTGCTGGAGTGTGTGTGTGGATGTGTGAGTGTGAATTGTGTGAGTATCCATGTGAATAAGTATGAGGGGTATGTGTTGCATGTGTTAGTGTGAAAGTGTGTGTATCTCAGTGGAGATGTGCCTGCTTGTGTGTTAGTGTGTCTCTGTGTGAGTGTGTGTGCATGAGTGGAACCACATCCTGGCTCAGTTCTGCCTTGTGCTTGGGCAGAGGCAGGTGGATGAGGGGAAGGGACGGGGGGGAGGTTGGAGGAGGTGGGCCCATGGGGGAGTCACCGACTGGGCTGAGCCCTGCTCTCTCACAGGGTCTGGGATGGACCGACCTCTGGCATCTTCGGCAAGGGTCATCAGAGTTCCCCACAGGTATGTACCCTGGCTCCAGGCTTCCCCTGCAAGCCCACCCTGCCCATGAGTTGAAGCTTCTGGTCCCCTGACCTGTGACCTCCCCCTGATGTGAGGTGCATCCAGGAAGGAGTCAGGGCGTCACTTCTTGTGGGAGGGAACCCTGGGGACCTCACCCTGCCTCCTGCCCCCACGGAAGAGGAGCCAGCAGGTCCTCTCCCAGCCTCCAAGGTTCCTCATCTGAGCTCTGGAGAGTCCTTGCCACCAGTGGCTGCCATCCCCACACCCCAGCCTGAAGCCAGGACCCTTCAACCAGGAATTGTAGTGGTGCCCACAGGCTCAAGTGTTCATCTGGAGCCCTTTCCGCCCACGCAGTGTGGCCCCGGGCAGGTGGGCTGCTCGGTGCTGGGCTGCGTGGAGCCAGAGCAGCTGTGTGACGGACAGGAGGACTGTCTGGATGGCTCTGACGAGCATCACTGTGGTGAGCAAGGTGGGCATCTATCATGTGCTGTGGTGCCAGAGGGCCCGAGGCTCGAGGAAGCCCCGGTTCTTGTTTCTGGCTCCATGGGAAAGGGCAGGAGAGGCTTCAGGTGGCAGGGAATGAATATAAACAGCTATGAAAACAGCTATGACAACAGGGGTTTGGGGAATGGTGAGGGGGGGATTGGGTAGACCATCCGTCTGTCTGTCCATCTATCCATTACTTTCTGTCCATCCATTATTCATTCATCTGTCAATCTGTCAGTCAACCCATCCATTCATTAATCTGCCTACCCATCCATCTGACCATCTCTCAACTAATCTGTCCGTCTGTTCATCACCAGCCTACTTGTCCGTTTTTCCACCTATCCTTTAGTCTATCATCTGTCCATTTGTCCATCCGTTTGTGTTTGTCCATCCATCAGTTCATTCATTCATCTGTTTGTCTATCTGAACAACTGCCCATCCATCTATCCAGCCATCCGTCCAGTTCAAATAAAATGCTGTGCTCGAGGCGTATGGCAATCCCCAAAGGGGAGAAATTCAAGGAGAGGCCAGGGCAGCAGTGGTGAACTGCTGTTACGGCCACGCTAGCCTCTCTGGATACCCTAAGGGCTTTGACAGCTGAGAGACTGGGTGAGAGGCCGGTAGAACAGCCATGCTCTCTGCCTCCAGCAAAGGAAAGTTGGGCAGCATTGGGCATTGAAGTAGGGAGGCCGGGCCTCCCTGCTCAGCATACTCTGTCCCGTTGAGCTTGGGGTGGAGGACCCCACCTGCTGTCCAGCCAGAATAAATGACTGCTTCTCCCTTGCTCCCCAGCAGCAAGCCTCGGGTCGTTCCCGGTGTCCACAGTGGCCCTGCTTGGGTTGCCGGCGACCTGCTCCCCACAGCAGCTGCGCTGTGGCAGTGGGGAGTGCCTTCCTGCCTCACGGCGCTGTGACTTGCAGCCCGACTGCCAGGATAGCTCCGATGAACATGGCTGCGGTGCACGTGGACCCTAGGGCCTGCCTGCCACTGGCTGCCCCAGCCCGACCTGACCCCTGACCTGTGCCGTCTTGCTCTGCAGTGGACTGTGTGCTGGCGCCCTGGTCTGGCTGGAGTGGCTGCAGCCGCAGCTGTGGACCTGGTCTTGCCGTGCAGCACCGCCAGCTGCTGCGGGCCCCCCTTCCTGGGGGCAGCTGCCGAGTTGACCGTGTCCAGAGTCGGTCCTGCTTCCTCCGGGCTTGCCCAGGTAAGCCGACCCCAGCCCTCTCCAGAGACAGACCCCTGGCCTCGCTTGGGGGACCCCAGGGCTTCAGGAGGGCAGTTCCTCCTGATGTCACAGCTGTAGGCCTGTGAAGGCCATTGGTGCCGCCCGTCATCCATCCCTCCACCTAAGTGGCCCTGGGTGGAGCTCGTCCCCTGGGAATGACAGTGATCCATTTCAGAGGGCACTCTGAGGGTCCAAGGAGGTGATAGGTGAGAGTCAGCCGTCATAGTGTGCAGTTTGTATCTGGGTGCACCTCTGGGTGCTGAACCGTCCCCACCCATCTGGGCACAGCAGAGAGGTTTTCCATACTGGGGCAGCTCTTCAGCCCCCATCTCTACTCCTAGCCTGTCAGGGGCACCCAATTTTCACTCCCCACTACCAGAGGTGCCCTGTGCCACAATTCCCATGGCCCCAGCCCCTCCCAGGGACCTAGATGTCCCTGATCGTCCCTGGATGCACATCACCCGTGGGAGGTACCCCGAAACAAAGAGGATGCAGGAGCTCCTCTGAGCACTGCCTTGCTGGTGTCAGCCAGCTGGGGGTCTCTTTGGCTGCCCACCTGCCTCGGAGAAGTCGTGCCTCTTGGTCTCTACCTGGCCCCTGCACATTCCTGCTTCCCGCAGTGGCTGGGGCATGGTCTGTGTGGGAGGCCTGGGGGCCCTGCAGTGTTTCCTGTGGGGGTGGTCATCAGAGTTGAAGGAGGAGCTGTGAGGACCCCCCACCCAAGAACAGTGGTGCCCCCTGCTCAGGGGCCTCCCAGGAGAGGGTACTCTGCAACCTGCAAGCCTGTGGAGGAGGCTTCGGTAAGGGGCTGGGGGTTGGGCTGGGACGGGAGACATCCAAGGAGGAAGCCTGTGGGATAGGCAGTTGGGGCAGTCCCTGGGCCTCTGGTGGCCCCAACCCCGACCTACTGCTGCTTCCCCCAGACTGTGGGCCAGGCCGTGTGCACGTAAATGCTGAGCTGTGCCAGGAGGGCCTGGTGGCCCTGTGCCCACCCTCCTGCCTAGACCTAGAGGCCAACAGCAGCTGCAGTGGGCGCTGTCTGGAGGGTGAGGCTGATTCAGCAGGGGATGCCACAGCTGAGCCCCAGAGCCTTATCCCCACCTGCTCTCCTCCCCCGGCGCTGAGTGCCACCCATCCCTAGGATGCCGCTGCCCACCGGGGCTGTTCCTGCATGATGCCAGCTGCCTGCCCCTCTCCCAGTGCCCCTGCCTCGTCGGGGAGGAGCTGAAGCCCCGGGCGAGCTCATTCTTCTGGACAACTGCAGCCAGTGGTGAGGGGCACCTTCCGCCTCCGTGTCCCCTTCCCCACATGCACCCCGCAGACCCACGAGCACCCACGCCTCCTGTGTGTCCCCTACCCCACATACAGCAATCCCACACACACCCTGTGCACCCATGGAGGAGGCAGGCTGGGGAAGCTGGGAGGACTTGGAGGTCCTGGTGGGGATATGATCATCCCCCATCCTGACGTCATCACCCTCACCGCCCTGCAGAGTCTGTGAGGAGGGGGCTCTTCGGTATGAATCTGGGGGCTGTCCTGTGCCCTGTGGCTGGTCAGCCTGGTCCCCCTGGGGTCCCTGCGACCGTTCTTGTGGCTCTGGAGTGAGGGCCAGGTTCAGGTGTGCTTGGGGGGGCGAGGAGGGAGGGAGAGAGGTTGGGGGTTGGAGAGTAAGCAAGGGGGATGAACATCTTTGTGGGGACAGTGGGGTGTCCAGCCAGGCAGGCAGGTCTGAGGGGATGGGGTTGCTGGAGCACCGAGGGGCAGAGGAGGCAGGGGGAGGGTGGGGGATAGGAGCTCAGGTACCCATGCTGCCTCTTCCCAGGTCTCCCTCCAACCCTCCAGCCACTGCCGGGGGTGCCCCGTGCGAAGGGCACTGGCAGGAGCTGCAGGCCTGCTACACGGGGTGTGGGACAGGTATAGCCACACAGCCAGCTTGGGGGAGGAGGGCAGAGGGAATGGGTGGGAGTGGGGGACATAAGGCGCCTCCACCTGTTCCTTTCCATCTTCCCTCTCTCCAGTCTCAGGAGCCCAGTGGGACTAGACCCCACTGACCATCCCCATCAGGAGACAGGGGCCAAGGTGGCCTCCCCAGACTGGAGATGCCGGCCTAGAACTGCCTTCAGGAGATGGGCTTTGAGTGGGAAAGGGCGGAGTCCCGGGCTAGGAGGGCCTCCTCCCACTTAGAGAGGCGGGGCCACAGAGTGGACAGGGCTGTGGCAAAGACCAGGGGAGAAGGGGCCTGTCAGCGGCTGGCCAGATAAGGCTTGGCGATGAACTGGAGAGCCCGCAATGACTAAGGACAGTGTCTGGAAGGGTGTGGATATGAAGATGGGCAGGGGGCATGCCCGCGTGGACCTGGCAGCGAGGTCCATGATCACAGGTGTGGGGATGCCCCAGAAACCTGCTCAGAGCAGGGGAGCAGGGGTGGGACTCTCAGTGAGCCAGTCGGAGCAGAAGCTGCCTGGAGGCCCAAGGCCTCCCAGTCCTCACTAGCCCTCCCCTGAGCCCCACGACTCCCCCCACAAGCTGACCCTGTGATCCCCAGTCCTCATACCTTCCAGCCCAGCTTGGGCCCTGCTGCCATAGGCCTGTCCCTTCTGCCCCACTCCACAGAGGTGCCAGGCTGGACGCCCTGGATGGCATGGTCGCCCTGCAGTCTTAGCTGCCTTAGTCCTGGCAGGGGGCCGGGCTGGCGACATCGTTCTCGACTCTGCCCCAGTCTCCAGCCCACATTCTGCCCAGGAGAGGGCACCCAGGAGGAGCCCTGCAGTGCCCCTGTGTGTCCAGGTGTGCGTCCTTGGTCCTGTGTAGCCTGAAGGAGGTGGAGTGGGAGAGGAGAATGACCCCAGGGGTGGTTCTGTACATCTGGGGAAGGTCTGGGGAGGGGCTCTGGTGGGTCTGGCTGTTGTGCTTAAACTTCCCTCCCTCCCCAGCCAATCCTTGGACACGCAGCCCAGGTTAAGGGGCAGCCTAAAGGAATGTTTGGGACCATCCTGTGGGTCTGATGATCCAGGCAAGTCCTCAGCTGTGGGCCCACTGGCTTCATAGCTCTTTCCCTTGCCCCATCTCTGGTAGTGCCGAGCACTTGGGGCCCGTGGGCTCCCTGGTCCTCCTGCTTAGTCTCCTGTGGTGGAGGCATCCAGACACGTGGACGCAGCTGCTCTGGGCCAGCTGTGGGAGACCTCGAGTGCCCAGGACCCCACAGCCAGACGAGGGACTGCAACACAGAGCCCTGCACAGGTACCATGCCTCCTACACAGCTGGCCCTGTGCGGCCCCCACGCCCACTCCCCCACGCTTACAGCTGTGGTGACTGGACTGCCACTCTGCTGTGCCTCCCACCCCTTCCTCAGTCCCCTGGCCACCCCTGCCTCTGTTGAGATGCCTTTGTGTCCTGCCCAGCCCAATGCCAGGGGGACATGGTGTTCCGCTCGGAGGAGCAATGCCTCCAGGAGGGCGGGCTGTGCCCTCGGCTGTGCGTGGCGCAGAGCCCGGGAGTGGAGTGCTCAGGTTCCTGTGCCCCCGGCTGCACCTGCCCCCCTGGCCTCTTCCTGCACGATGCGCAATGCCTGCCCCTCAGCCAGTGTCCCTGCCAGCGGCATGGGCGCCTCTACCCGCCCGGAGCGGTGGCTCAATTGGACCACTGCAACAACTGGTAGGGTGGGAGTGGGGGGACGCAGGGAGAGGGGCGGGCACTGGAGAGGGGACGACCTGAGGCGGCACCGAGGCTCTCCTCAGACACTTGCATACTCCACGCCCCCTCCAGGCAGCTGGGAGGAGTGCCAGCCCTGGGAACACTGGGGAGTGGGATCCCGCCTCCCCCGTAAGGAATAGTGTTCCCTTTTGACATACGGAAATACTGAATCTCAGACAGATGAGGCCTCTTATGATGAACTCTGTAGGACAGAGTAGAACTGCCCCACGGGGTTGTAATCATTGCCACTTCTTCTGGTGAGTGGTTGATGCAGTGGAATCGCCGATGTTACGGTTAGAGCCAAGCGCTTCACCACTGAGGCACCAGGGCACCTTAGGAACCGGAAAGGGGCTTCTAATCTCTCTTGTTCCTTTTTCCTGAATGTGAGTCCTCACCTACTGGAGACCTTGAAGCGCCTTGAAGGAGCCCAGGAGCGGATACCAGGCTTGGCCAGCAGAGGGCGTGCTCCCATCCCCACTCCCCTCTTTCCCCACCTTTCCTCCTCTCCACCGGCTAGCTCTTCGGTCCTCTTCCTCTCTTTCCTCCCCCTTCCCTTGTCTCCTCCTCCTCCTCCTCCTGTCTGGCTCTTCTTTCCCCGTTTTGGCCCCTTTCCTTTCATTTCCCTCCCCTGGCCCCATCGGAATTCTGTCTTCATTCTCCCTCTGCCCCCAACGCTTTCTCTCTGGCCTTCTTTCTTAGATTCTTTTGCTGGGACCTCCATTTGACCAATAGGTTTGAAAGCATTTACAGGGAAAACTAAAAATGAAGGAGAGTGCCCGTCCTTGCTGGGGTCTGCTGTTCCTTTACTGGTCTTAGAAGTCTCTTGACATTTCCAGAAATGTCTGATAAATGAAAATGAAATAAAAACTGGGAAGGATGGTGCCCTGGGGAGCTCACAGTTGGCAGAGGCTTCTCAGGTGGTCATGGGTCACTCACTCAGTTTCTCGGGATCTGGGGGTGAGGCAGTTTGTGTGTGCCAGCCTGGGCCAGGGCTCATGGGTGCTCTCTCCACAGCACCTGTATCTCTGGCAAGATGGAGTGCACTTCTGAGCCCTGCCCAGGTACCCTGCTCAGGCCAGGGAGTGGTGATGGGTCCACGGGCACCACGGGATACTGACTCCTTCAGAGAAGATCCTGGGCTGTGGTGGTTCCCATAGGGATGTGTCCCAGTGGGCCTTGAGTGAGGCTCTGGAGGACAGCCTGACAAGGTTGCACACATACCTCCTTTCTCCGGCAGTGGCCTGTGGCTGGAGCCCCTGGAGCCCGTGGACTGCCTGCAGCCGAAGCTGCAACGTGGGCATTAGGCGGCGCTTCCGAGCACGCACTGCCCCGCCAGCTGCCTTCGGGGGTGCTGAGTGCCAGGGCCCCGACATGGAGGCTGAGTTCTGCAGCCTGTGGCCCTGTCGGGGTGAGAGCTGATGCCCACGTCCTGAGACTACCTTAAAGACCCTCCAAGGAGAAGCCAAGAATAACCCAACCCTCCACCCCAGAACCCATGAGCTGCCCTGAGAGATGGCCTGAGAGAGCCCTCAGAGCTCCTCCCGAGAGCCCAGCCCTGGAGCCTGGGGAGCCCCTGAGTAGGTGTGAGGCCCTGGGTGAGTATGAGGTCTGAGGGGACAAGGGACAAGAGCCTTGGCCTGCAGTGACCTGGGCCCACCCCCAGGGCCCGGTAGGGAGTGGGGACCCTGGTCTCCGTGCTCCGTGCCCTGCGGCGGTGGCTACAGGAATCGCACCCGAGGAGGTGGCGCCCACAGCTCTGTTGATTTCTCGACCTGTGGCCTGCAGCCCTGTGCAGGTGAGGCTGTCACCACCCCTGGCCAGCCTAGGCCTGTGTCCAGGGCCTGAGGTACCATCCACCCCTCCCTGTCCTCATCGCCCCTAAACACCCTTCTCCCCTGCTCTGTGCAGTGGCCAGAGCTGATAGCTCTCCCAGGAGGGAGCCCAGGGGCTAGGGGTGGTCATTTCTGGATCTCCAGGGCCAGTGCCTGGTGTCTGTACTGGGGACCAGAAGTGGCTGGACTGTGCCTTGGGTCCTGCCTCCTGTGCAGAACTGAGTACCCCCGGAGGGGCTAATGGGACCTGCCGCCCTGGCTGCTACTGCCCACCAGGGACACTCTTGTTGGTGAGTGGGCTCTTCAGAGGCCACAGCTGGCCTCCTTGCAACCTGTGCAGACCAGGGCTGGGGGCCTGGGACTGCATGCGGGACCCTGAGCTCTGGGGACGGCATGGATGTGAAGTCCGCTCCTTTTCTGGGGAACTGGGAGCCATGGCCGTCTCATGCTCTGGGCCTTGGGCTCTGCTGTATGGTGACGGTGGCTGCTGCAGCCCTCGGAGCTCTGAGTGAGCACCTGCTGTTTGCATGCACTGGGCAGGCTGCACTGTGGGGACGCAGGGCACATCGCGAGGAAGGCTGCGGCTAGGGAAAGTGGGCAAACACCCCGAGATGAGGCAGAGTCCTGGGCCAGACAAGATGTGTGTGCCCCAGATCCACAAGGGTGGGTGGGTGTTGGGGGTGCACAGAGCAGGGGGCTCTCATCTTGCCCACAGAGACTGTGGGTGCCAGGAGCAGGGAGATGCCTGCATCTGGGGCTGTGGGAAAGGGAAGGCCTCGTGGGCCCTAGGCTTGGTGCTTCGTGACCTGGCAGTGCATTCTGAGACAGTTCCCATTTGTAAGTGTGGGAGTGGGCGAGGAGTGAACACCGGCGACAGCTGTCCCTCTCTCTGTGCACACGGCCTCCGTTTTTACTTTCTGGAGGAAATGTGACTGATGCTGCACCTTGCAGCACAATTGCCCATTTCCCGATTTCCTAGCAGACCTCACGTTTGCCTGGACTGCAGGTGTTTGTGGAAGGTGTGGGAGGGCAGGGCCTGAGCTTTGATGGGGGGACGGGCCTGCTGGGCCCCACCTGGGAGCCTCACGCCAGCGGTGGATCTGTCGCTGCAGAACAACGTGTGCGTGCCCACCCGCGACTGCCCCTGTGCCCGTGAGGGGCGCCTGCATGCGCCGGGCAGCACCGTGGTCCTCCGCTGTGAGAACTGGTGAGACTCCCCAGCGGCCTTGCCCCACCCCAGTACAACCGTCCGTCTCCTCCCCTCCCAACCCTCGTTGGTCTTCCAGCTCCTGCGTGTCTGGGATGATCACCAACTGCACCTCAAGGCCCTGCGCGGAGGGTGAGGAGCAGAACCCGCTGACTACTGCCCTCTCCTCCCCCTGCTCCGGGACGGCCGCAGCGGGCCCAGCCCGGCCGGGAAGAGGCCTGGAAGGGGATAGAGCGCGGGACGCGGGGCGGAGGCCGAGTCTGCGGCTCCGCGCCTCACGCTGCCTCCTGCGCGCTGCGCAGCGCCGCCTGCGTGGTCGCCGTGGACCCCCTGGAGCGAGTGCTCCGCGTCCTGCGGTCCTGCCCGGCGCCACCGGCACCGCTTCTGCCCGCGAGTCCCCAGCGCGGCGACGTCCCCGGCCCCGAGCCCGCCAGCCCCTCTCTGCTCA
>NW_006922661.1:153592-188237 GCF_000298275.1 Orycteropus afer afer
TGAGGCCCCCTTCCACGTCAGGCCTGAAGCCCGCGACCCGGCCCAGCCTCTACCTCTTCTCTGTGCCCACCAGGAGCTGGGGGCTGGGGTCCATGGGGCCTGTGGACCCGCTGCAGCCGGAGCTGTGGTGGAGGCCTGCGGAGCCGGGTCCGCGCCTGCGACCAACCTCCGCCACAGGGCCTGGGGGACCACTGCGAGGGGCCTGGGGTCCAGGCGAAAGCCTGCCGAGCCCTGCCATGCCCAGGTACCTGCGGCTGGGAGAGGGCCAGAGCGGGACACGATGGAAGGGAGACACGCCCTCAGCCCAGCCTGTTCCTTCCCAGTGACCAACTGCACCGCCATCGAAGGGGCCGAGTACAGCCCCTGTGGCCCGCCTTGTCCTCGTTCCTGTGACGACCTGGCGGTGAGTCTGGCTCTCTACTCCACGTAACCTCTGACCCTGGAGGGTCACTCTGCAGGGATTGCTGGGGGAGCTGTGGCTCACGGCTGTCTGCCTGGGGCTGGAGGTTCTGGATGCCTGTTTTTGGTTAGCCCATGTGGATCTCCTCCCTCTTCCAAAGAAGGACCTATGTATTGTGGGTGTGTGACGGCAGGAGACCAGACTTCTCCAGTATCGTCTTACACACGCTGAGCGTTTACATACTGCAAGTTGGAGTCTTTGTAGTCACGTATGTGTGTGCATGTGTGTGTCCAGGTGTGCATGTGTGTGTCTCTGTGTGTCCATGTGTGTGTGAGCATGGGTGCACATGGGTGCCCTGTGTGTGTGACCCTACACACATGAGTGTAGTATGTGCATTCATATGTGTGTGAGCATATATCTGTGTGCTTCATGTGTACACGTGGGTGTGCATCACTCAAATGTGTACTGGGCACCTACTCGGACCCCAGGGGTACAGTGGCAGCAACACCTGATTGGATCTCTTCCCCGAGGAGTTACATGAATGCAAAACTCTTCAATGTGATAGGGACCTGTACAGCACCATGGGGCTCTGAGACTACTCAGAGGGGGCTGGCAGGAAAATAGAGCCAAGGAGAAGGAAAAGCAGGAGTGAGCCTAGGCACCACTCTGGACTGTGTGTCATAGTCTACCCTGGGCTCTTCCCAGAGGCCCTCTGCAAGCCTGCTGGCTCAGGCCGGGAGGGAGCGTGTCTCAGTTCCTGCTGTCTGCACAGCCCTAAGAACTGTGGCTTGTCCCGGGGACACGCGGTCGTCAGATGTCCCTGAGGTTTCTCCTTGCTGCTGCCCCTCCTTGGGGACTTGACATGAGGTCACAAGGCCTGTGTTCTGCATTTAGGGCTCCAGGCTTGTGCTGCCCCGTGTCCCTCTGAGGGGCCTGGTGGCTTTGTCCTGCCTGAGACGTGTTTTCTGCTGACCAGAGCCTCTTCCTGTTCCCAGCTCTGTGTGTGGCGTTGCCAGCCAGGCTGTTACTGCCCTCCGGGGCAGGTGTTGAGTTTGGATGGGGATGCCTGTGTGCGGCCAGGCCACTGTGGCTGCCTGGACCTGCTGACGGGGGATCGGTACCGGCCTGGTTCGCAGCTTGCCCGGCCTGATGGTTGCCACTACTGGTGAGGCCAGTGTGATTGGGCCCTTGTGCTGTTGTGCCCCGTCTCCTGGCTCTGGGAGGCTGTAACCCTGTCTGGTGGGAGGACCAAGAGTACGGGGCCTCAGGGCTGGTCTCTGAGCAGAAGGGGTGGGTGGGGCAGAGGGGGTGGTTTCTCCCTACTGTCTGGATCTCAGGTTGGCCAGCACCCCAAGCCCATATACTGGGGGTCTCCAGTAGACAGGGGGCGTGCTCAGGAGATGAGGAGGGTGGGGGGAGAAGGGAGCTCGGGAGTGGGGCGTGGTGGGTAGGGTGGGATTGATCTGCCTGCTGCTGCTTCTCTCCTGGGTCTGTACCCCCTGACAGCACCTGCTTGGAGGGGAGGCTGAACTGCACAGATGTGCCCTGCCCGGGTAGTGCCCAGCCTGCAATGGGGAGGGGAGGGGCCTGATGAGATAGATATGCAGGGCTGGGGAAGGTCCGGCCTGCCAGCCTGCAGAGGGGCTGGAGAGGGGCCGGAGGTGTGGCTGTGCCCTAATGTCCATCCATCTCCCTCTGCAGTGCCTGGGGCCTGGTGCCCGTGGTTGGAGTGGACACCATGCTCACTGCCCTGCCGAGGCCAGAGGAGGGCCCGCTCCAGGGGCTGCGCCTGCCCCTCCCCTCAGCATGGAGGGGCCCCGTGCCCTGGGGAGGCAGGGGCCCAACAACAGCAGGAGGCCTGCCCCAGCCCTGAGCCCTGCCCAGGTGTGACGCCCTCCCTCAGGCCCTGAACATCTGCTCTGACTCCCGTGGCCTGTGCGTCTCAGTCCTCCTGACAGATGATTCCTCTCCCTGACACAGAGGATGGAGCCTGGAGCCTCTGGGGGTCTTGGTCACCCTGTGATGTGTGCCTGGGGCAGTCCTACCGGAGCCGGGCATGTGTCCAGTCCCTTAGCCCCGGAGGAGGCAGACCCTGTCCTGGGGCCCACAGGCAGAGCCGTCCCTGTCAGGATGGTTCTTCACAGTGCACAGGTGGGCACTCCGGGCAGGGTCTAGGAGGGGCTGCTCCCTGGCGGTGCCCTTGCTCAGCCCACCAGAGTGGCTTGGTGGAAGGAGTTGTCACAAGTGCCAGGGGTCAGCCTTCCTGTCTGTTTCCCTCCTGCTACAGACTGCCAGGGTGGTCAGGGCCTTGTCCCCTGTGGGCGGCCTTGTCCCCGCTCCTGCCAGGACCTGTCCCTGGGGAGTGAGTGCCAGCCAGACTCCAGCAGCTGCAAGCCTGGCTGTGGGTGCCCCCCAGGGCAGCTGGCCCAGGACGGGCTCTGTGTGCTCCCTGCCCTCTGCCGCTGTCAGTACCAGCCTGGAGCCGTGGGTCGGTGCCCTCCTGCCTTCTAGCATCCTATCACTCCTCTCTACTGCTCTGCCTGCCCTCTGCCTGGGAGCCCATAGGGAGCTGCAGAGTGGATGGGGGCTGCAGGGCGGTGGTGACTCTCTAGGCCCAGTGCCCTTTGCGTTTCACCAGCTGGTCCGGGGTGGATGGGGCTGGGGAGGGAGGGGCTGGGGGGAGCTGGGCTGTCTGCTGTCTCCACTCCCACGTGCCCTTCAGGTATCCCTGTGAACCAGAGCCGGTGGGCAGAGCCGACCTTCAGTTCCTGGGAAAGCCTGGAGCCCGGAGAGGTGCTAACTGGGCCGTGTGATACCTGGTGAGCCCTGGAGCAGGTGGGGTGCCCAGGAGCTGAGGGGGGAGGCTCTTCCGAACCTGCCCCTGTCCCTAGCACCTGTGTGGCCGGCATCCTGCAGTGCCAGGAGGTGCCCAGCTGCCCTGGCCCTGGAGCATGGGATGCCTAGGGCCCCTGGGAGGTCTGCAGTGCGTCATGTGGCGGTGGTGAGCAACTCCGGGCCAGGCGGTGTGCCCGCCCACCCTGCCCAGGGCCTGCCCGTCAGACCCGCACCTGCCATACCCAGGTGTGCAAAGGTGAGCACCCGTCCAGACAGGTGGGGGCCCTGGAAGGGTGACGTCAGCTCTGGGAGGCCCTATGTGGGGGTGGTATTGGCAGTGGCCAGGCCCTGAGCAGGTGGCGTTAGCATGACTGAGGGGGTATCAGGTGGGTGTGATGCTGGCCACTGAGGTGAAGATGTTGTCTTCAGAGGCCGGGTGTCCAGCTGGGCGTCTGTACCGGGAGTGCAGACCTGGAGAGGGCTGTCCCTTCTCCTGTGCCCACGTCACACAGCAAATGGGCTGCTACTCAGAGGGCTGTGAAGAGGGGTGTCACTGCCCCTGGGACACCTTTCAGCACCGCTTGGCCTGTGTGCAGGTCAGACCACCCCCCATGGCAATCCTTCCCTCCCTCACACTCCCCCAACCCTCCCCAGGGCTGTGCTCCGAACTCCAAGGTGAGTCACCCCTTATCTGTGTAGCCAAACTGCCTCTAGACCCCTCATCCCTCGCTCAGAGTGCCTAGCATGGAGGACTTTGGGGTGGGGCCTTCCTGGGTGCCCTGGGTCTCAAGGAACAGGGTACCTGCCTCTCACAGACTCTGCCTGTCCTGTGCCAGGCCCCAAAGCCCTCTCCCTGTCATTGGCCCTGGTCCTCTGGGATCTTGGCCAGGGAGAGCTGTGTGTCTTCACTGCCCTTCTTCCCACCTATGCCCCTGGGGAGTGCTTCCCCTCACCCCTGCCCCGCCCAGCCCCAGCCCCCTTGCTCTCCTAGCTGTGGTGTCCAGACAGCAGTTGCTGCGAACCTTCCTCTCATTCTGAAGCCGGCTTCCACCCCTATTTCCACTCCCGCCCTGGCCAGAGAGGACCTGAGTGGCCATGGTCCAGCCTCTTTATCTCAGAGGCGGTACTGTGTCCCAGAGAGGGGAGTGTGCACCAGAGAGTAAGAGGCTGCAGCGGAGGCAGACGGGCCCCACTCCTTTTTTTTTAGGGGGTGCTCTTTCCCTGCCCGATGCTGAGGGGTACTCTTCCTCTCTTCAACTTTTAGGGGGAGCTCTCTCCCCCTTTCTAACACTTGGAGGCGCTCTCTCTTCTCCCCATTTCTAGACGCTCTCCTCAATTCGACACAAGGCAGGGGTCCCCTCTCTCTCCCAACTGCTGGGGGGGTGATCGTCCCCTCCTGACATTAGGGGTGCTTTCCTTCCTTCCAGGAGCCAGGGTGTGCAGTGGCTGAGCACTCGGCTGCTAACAGAGAGGCTGGCAGTTCGAACCACCCAGTTGTTCTTCCAGAGAAAAGTGTAGCAGCAGCTTCTGTGAAAATATCAGGCTTGGAAGCCCCACGGGCAGTTGTACTCCATCTTCCAGGGTCACTGTGGGTGGGAATGCACTCAGAGGAATGAGTTTGGTTTGTTTTTCTCCCCCTCCCCAATTCCTAGAGGGCTCTCTCCACCTTCCCTGAACTAGGGTGCACTCTCTTCCCTCCCACACTTCACCAAGTCCTGTTCCTGTAGGGTCTCTGGGACTCTTGACTGTCCTAGTGAGGGCTGTATGCAGGAGGGTGGCTGCTGACCAAGCCAGACCCACAGGTTGCATACCTATGTCCACACCCAGAGTTGGGACAGTCCCAGAGAGTCCCTGAGATAGCGCCTGGGCCCTCACACTCCCCTGCCTGCTTAGGGCTGGGCCTGAGCACAGGTTGGGGACCTGCCTCTGCTGACTGCACCTCCCCCCCCCAGGAGTGTCCCTGTGTATTGACTGCACTGCTGCTGCAGGCACTGGTGACCTCCAGCCCCGACCCTGGGGCTTGGCCACCCGTTTTGGGAGAGGGGGGTCAACCTTTGGGGCCTGGAGATGAGATGAGCTCGGGGCAGACCGTTCAAGCAGGTTGCAGTAACTGGTGAGGGTGCCAGGGCTGGGCTGGGAAGTGGGAGCAGGGCTGAAGGGGGTGCTGGAAGGGCCTCCCTGCCCCTCACTTCTCCCTGCCTCCCCAGCTCCTGTGCACACGGGAAGCTGGCCTGCTCCCAGGAGGACTGTGCTGTGGTTGGTGGCTTCGGCCCCTGGAGCACTTGGGGCCCCTGCTCACGCTCCTGTGGGGCACCAGGGATTCGCAGCCGCAGCCGCCCATGTGTGAGCCCTGCACCCTCCCTTGGTGATCAGGCCTGCCTGGGGCCGCACCAGGACCATGAGCCCTGCTCCAGCCCAGACTGCCTGGGTGAGGGACACAGGGAGGGCAATATGGGGTGAGGGGCGTGGAGCAGGGTGTGGAGAGGAGGCCAACCTCTGGCCACTGAGGCTGCTTGAGCCCTCCGTCTGTCCGGTCTCCCAACTTCCAGGTCGCAATCTGTTCGTGATTTGCTGCTCATCTTTTAGCTCCAAGCTGGTGTGTGTGTGTGTGTGTCTGTGTGTCTGTGTGTCTGTGTGTGTGTGTGTCCAGCCCGGCACCTGAAGGGCCTGGAGGGAGGGAGAAGCTCTGATAAGGTTTGAAGCAGGACTCCAAAAATTAGTTCCTGTTTGATCTGATGAGAACTTGAATTTACACAGCAGATACACTGAATCAATCTACAGTTTATCAAGCTTCCTAGGTGATTCTTAGGAGCTCTGGTAGTGTAGAAGTTACGGCATTTGGCTGTTAACCAAAAGGTCGGTGGTTCAAACCCATCAGCTGCTGTGCAGAAGAAAGATGAGGCAATGTGCTTCTGTAAAGATTTACAACTTTGGAAACCCAGTGGGGTTCACTATGAGTAGTTTGTCTAGTGGTTCTCAGGATTGGTCCCTAACCATCATTATTAGTGGGCCTGGGAACTTGTTAGATTCTCTGTATGAACTCAGACAGGAAGGAACTGACCCTACCTGGGAGGGAAAGGAGGCCCCTTGTGCTGCAGGAGACGGTCAGAGGGAGTGGCAGGTTTGGAAGTGCCCAGAGGTCTCAACTCGCTGAGGCTTGGGAAGTTTCTGAGCAAGGTTTTCCTTCCGCACAGGTGCTGAAGGGTCCATGGTGGAGCCAGTGACAAGTCTCGCAGGTAGCACTAGACCTCGGGGTCCTGGGACCCTGCCAGCGTTTTCTGCCCTGGCCCTGGCCTCCCTGCACCCGACCCCCGACACTGCATCCTCTCCCCCACACCCCATCCCCTGGAGTGCTGCTCCTGGGTCGGTGGGAGCCCAAGCTGGCTCATCAGGAAAGACCCCACCCCCTGCAGGCTCCTGGGGTCCGTGGGCCCCGAGGGCCCCCTGCTCCCGCAGCTGCACCGACCCCGCCCGCCCTGCTTGGCGCCACCGCTCCCGTCTGTGCTTGGCCAACTGCACCAGCGCGGAGACCACCCAAGAGAGGCCATGCAACCTGCCCACCTGCACAGGTAGGTGCCCCAGCGTAACCTGTGACCCAGCAGGTCACCCTGTTGTGCACCTTGGGTTCCAGTCCAGCCAGGAGACCACACATCTGTAGTACCGGGGCCTCGGTCCTGTGCCCACCTCAACCATGAGGGGCGTCCTTGGTTCTCGCCAAGTGTGCACAACCCACCCTGTGTTTCTGGGATTTCTGTCCCCATGAAAAAGGGAGAACGGCCCCCGGTTAGCAGATCAGAGAAGGGGCTGCGCCCGGCCGGGGAGGAGCGAGGACAGGCTGCTGCAGCTTCGCCGCCTCCGCGGAGCCACGCTTGTGCCCAGGCCCCGGCTGCGTAGGCGGGAACTGCTCCTGGACGACCTGGGCTTCCTGGGAGCCCTGCTCTCGCAGCTGCGGGGCGGGCCAGCAGCGCCGCCTGCGGGCGTACCGGCCTCCAGGGCCCGGCGGGCACTGGTGCCCAGACATTCTCTCGGCCTATCAGGAGCGCCGCTTCTGTAACTTGGGCGCTTGCCCAGGTGAGCCCCTCCTCATCCGGCCACCTGCCCAGTGGGGAGCAGCCACGCCCCCACGCCTGAGCCACGCCCTCAAGTGCGGTCTTTTCCTGCAGCGTCTGGGGGCTGGTCCCGTTGGAGCCCCTGGTCCTGGTGTGACCGGAGCTGCGGAGGGGGGCGATCCCTGAGGAACCGCGTTTGCTCTAGCTCTCCGCCCAAGAATGGGGGTGCTTCCTGTGTTGGGGAGCGGCACCACACTCGCCCCTGCAACGCCATGCCCTGTGGTACGCAGGTGTGACAACCCATTACCCCCTTTGTGATTTGCACAGCTCCCCGCCCCCTATCCAACTTCCCAGCACCATGGACTGGGTAGGGGACAGGCTGCTGTCTCCCTGGCTAGTCAAGGAGGCTGAGACCCCCAGGATCCGACAGCTGGGCCTGCTGTGGGCCCAGAGATTCACTGCCCCCACGCCCTGCTGTCTCCCTACTCTGGCTCTGACCTAAGCCCACCCCCCCAAAACCCGTAATAGAACTGATTCTCTCTGCCTGTCCCCGCTGAGTTCCTGAGACAGCAGTCTGAGGTCTTGGTTAAGTGTGCCTGGTTGCCCTGTGGGAACACCTCCATGAGGACATCTCCATTGAGATGCGCAGCTTGGTCCAACATACATCCCATCCCCGGTGTCCCCAGACCCTCAGGGTGCAAACACCGGGAAGCATAGGCCTGAGCTCCCTGGAGGAGATGGGGCACAGGGCAGGGGGCTCTCGGCTCTGCCTCAGCACCACTGACCTATCCTCACTGGCTCAGGGGGGCCGCCCAGCCGGCATGGAGCTGATCAACTGTGCCAACCACTGCCCTCGCCAATGCTCTGACCTCCAGGAAGGGGCTGTGTGCCAAGATGATGAGACTTGCCAGCAAGGCTGCCGCTGCCCTGAGGGTAGGCATGCCCCATGGGGTTGCTGGGAAGGCGAGTCCAGGGCTAGCACCATCTTCTGACCCTCTCCCCTACAGGGTCCCTGGAGCAGGGTGGTGGCTGTGTCCCCATCGGGCACTGCGAGTGCACAGATGTGCAGGGGCGCACCTGGGCCCCAGACAGCCAGCACCAGGAGGCCTGTAGCAACTGTACATGCCAGGGAGGTAGGCTCTCCTGTATAGCCCGGGCCTGTCCGCCACCCACCCACTGCTCCTGGAGCCCTGGTGTCCAGTTGTAGGAAGGTGACATTGCAGGTGGGGTCTGGCTCAGACAGTGGGCAGGGGCAGGACCCAGAGCGGGAGGCCAAGCCGGGGCCACAGCTTCGGGAGCAGAGCCCCCATGGCCCCCAGGAGCAGGCCTCAGGCAGCCCTGCCCAGGGCTGCCACCCGCAGGGCTGGCTCTGGGAATCTGGGCCTGAGCAAGGTGTTCCCCAGGGACGAGCAGCCAGGGTTGAGCAGGCCCGGGTACGGACTTGGCTTCCACCTCCACAAGAGACTGGGCAGGTGGACCATGAGGACCATGGCGTCCAGGCCTCGAGCCCTGTGGGAGGACAGGGCTTGAGTCAGAGGGCCCAAGAGACCAAAGGCCTGGGGACCTGGTCTGGGGTGTGCGGGTGGGTGGGGTGACGTCTCTGACCTGTGCACCCAGTGTCCTCACATATCACGCCCTCTGGGGTGCAGGAGCTGAGGAAAGAGGCCCATACTCAGAGGTTGCTGGGACTCCAGCCTCCTGGCCCCTCACCCCTCACTCACCACTGCTCACACGCCCCCTGTAGCCAGCTGTCCCCCAAGCTGCGGAGGCGGGTGCCCTGCACACACAGGGGTGGGCAGGGGGCCTGCAGGCATGTCTGGCTCTGTGACTGCTCCTGCTGACATTTGGGGGCCCAGGAGCCTGACGTGGAGGACCTGTTGGCCAAGCAGAAAGGTGGGAAGCCAGGGCTCCCTCACCCCCACCCCAGCCAAAAGGCTCACACAGGTTGGAAGGTGGCCTCAGACCAGCCGCTCAGAGGCAGACGACCTAGAAAGGGCCACGTGTGGGAGACGTGCAGACGCCCTTCCCAGGACAGGTGGCTCCAGCCGCCGGGTGGGAGGGACATGGTGGGTTCAACCTTCTGGCCCGTGTCCCTCAGTGCTGTCCCGTGTCCCCAGGCCCACGTTACCTCGGCAGGCCTCGTCAGTGCACCTCAGCTCCCCAAGCCGGCACTCACTGTAGGAGGGAGGTGGTAGTGGACTGGGGGTGAGTGTGCCCAGGAGGGGATCCCTGCTCCTCCACCCGGGTAGGACCCTTCCCAGCCCCAGAACAGACCCACCCCACATTTCGGGTTGCTCTTTTCCTTCTTCCACCGCCCTTTTGAGATGGGGACCCTCGGCTCTGCACTGCACCCCTCAGCCAGCAGCGCCTCTGCCCTGACCCTCGAGCCTGCCAGGGTAATGGGGAGGGAGGGCCTTGGGGTTGATTTTAGTGACCAGGAGATCATCTGAGGCTTCCGGCTGCGCTGGAGAGAGGCAGGGGGTGCCCCTGGGGGAGGCTGCCGGGGGCCCTGGGCTCAGACTGAGGGGTGCAACCTGGCCCCCTGTCCAGGTACTTTGTCTGTCCTGAGAGGGAAATGTCACTGTACTGCCCTGGCTGATGGGGAGGGGCAGGCACTGTCCTGGGCTGAGACCCCCACAGACTAGGTCTCCTTCCCCAGGGGTGAGCTGTGCAGCCTGGGGTGCCGAGTTCAGTCTGGACTGTGCCACCTGGTGCCCACGGAGCTGTGCTGACCTCTGGGGCCGAGTGCAGTACCTGCAGGGGCCCTGCCGCCCAGGTGGGCCCCACCCCAGCCTTGGTCCCTGACCTGGGGGGTCGCTAAGGTTGCTGGACTGAGGGTTGTCAGGGGAGAGTAGGTCCCTGGGTCACTCCCAGCACGGCCTAGCCCCCAGGTACACATGGGTAGATAGTTATGTCCATGGGCGTGCCCCAGACAGGGAGACAGGGCCAAGCCCTTTGGGATGGAGGGAGCCCACCCACAGGGCTGAGGATTTCCTGCAGTAGGTAGTACAGAGACCCACGGGGTACCCTCCTGAGCCTGGCATCTTCTTTGCCTCCACCTTCAGGTTGCCGCTGCCCCCCGGGCCAGCTGATTCAGGACGGGCGTTGTGTGCCCATCCCCTCCTGCCGCCGTGGCCTCCCCAGCCACAGTGCCTCTCGGGAGCTGTCCCCGGGCGAGGTCCTGCAGCTGGACTGCCAAAACTGGTAGTGCATTTGCTGGTGCCAGGCTGGGGCTGTAGCAGGGGCTTGGGCAGGGGGCTGGAGGAAGGAGACATGAGGCTGGGACCGGGAGACGGGGGGCAGGAGCCACTTGTGGGCAGAGGCAGAGCAGGGCCAGGGTTTGTGGGCACCCCGGCGGGGTCTGATCCTGTCTCTAACTCCCTCCCCCCCCACCCCCAAGCACCTGCATCAGTGGGTCACTGGCATGCTTACACCAGGAGTGCCCTGTCCTTGGTCCCTGGTCAGCCTGGAGTAACTGCTCTGTGCCCTGTGGTGGGGGCACTGCAGAGCGGCACCGGAGCTGCAAGGAGGGCCCCTGGGGGACACTCTGCCTGGCCCAAGACATGGCGCAGCGGCAGGAATGTAACCTTTGGCCCTGCCCCAGTGAGTGCTGTGGGTGGACGCTGCCCTCCTCTGCCTGGCTGGCATTCCCAAGGTCCACCCTATGGCACTGCGTGCCAGCTCTGCTGCTCGGCCCCCCAGGGTGGAGAAGGCCTAGATAGCCCTCTCCCACTCCCCAGAGGAGAGCTCCAGAAGAGAGACATGTCTGCATGTGATGAGATGGGTGGACAGGGGAGGGCTGGAGGGGCCCTGGTCCTATTTCAGTGGAGGTCAGGGGGCTGCTTGAACGGAAGGTGGGGGCAGGGGGCCGGCGGGAGCCAAGGAGGCAGCTTGGAGGAAGGAGAGTGACTGGAAGAGTTGAGGCTAGAGCCAGGACAGACATGATGGTGGGATCTTCTCTGGCAGAATGCTCCCCAGGGGAGGTATGGCAGACAGCAGCCTCCGGCGAGCTCAGTCCCTGTGAGCCAATGTGTCAGGAGGTGAATGCCACAGAGGTTCCAAGGGGCAACTGCAGCGTGGGGCAGGCAGGCTGCGTGTGCCAGCGTGGGTGCTTCCGTAGCCAGGCAGGGCCATGTGTCCCTGAAGATGGCTGTGAGTGCTGGCACCACAGGCGTCCTCACCGGGTGAGATGAGTCCCTTGCCCACGTCCCTCGACCCCTGGCTCACTCCCCTGAGTTTGTATCTCATTCCCGGAGATCCTCCCCCAACTCCCGGGGCCTGCAGTCATAACCTGGGCCAGGCCATTATCCTGGGCTGGTCCCAAGGCCTGGCCATCATCCAGGACAGGTCCCTGGGCCCGGCCATCACCCTGTACAGGTCCTCGGGCCAGGCCATCACTTTGCACAGGTCCCCAGGCCTGGCCATCACCCTGCGTGGGTCCCCAGGCCCAGCCATCACCCTGCGTGGGTCCCCAGGCCTGGCTATCACCCTGCACAAGTCCCTGGGCCTAGATAACACTCAGACAGCTCCCCCAAGCCTGAGTTAGACATGCTGGCTCTGGTACCAATGGTCCATCCCTGCAAGGCTCTTGTGACCCCCACTGCATCCCTGGTCATGGCCCTGGCAGGGCTTCCAGGTTGGATCTGGGGATGGGGCATCCTTACAAAAAAGCAGGTAAGCGCCATCAAGAGGACTGTCCCCACCTTCCCCAGCCTGGATCTGAGTGGCAGGAGCCCTGTGAGACCTGCCGCTGCCTGTCTGGGAGAAGCGTCTGTGCCCAGCACTGCCCCCTGCTCACCTGTGCTCAGGTACCACTGGAACCCATGCTGTCCTTCCCATGCACTTGTGGGTGCCTTTCCGGTCCCTCCTTGTGCCTGGGTATGGTACTCTCCTGAATGGGTTGGGCCTACTCCCACAGGGTGAGGTGAAAGCCCAGGAGCCAGGGAGCTGCTGCCCCATTTGCCAACAACCAACACTGGGTATGAAGGACCTGGGCCACCTCCTGCCTCCCCTCCGCGTTCTGGGCCTTTCTCCCAACCTGCATGCATGCCTGTCCAGGGGGTCTTTCAACCTGGCTCACATGGGATCAAGAACATGGAGACCCCTGCATGCTCCCCAGCCTGCACCTGCCTCGCCTGACCTCCTGACACACTCACCTGTGCCCTACCTCCCCCACAGAGGGGCCCACAGCCTCCTGTCAGCGCCTCACAGAGCTTCGGAACCTCACCAAGGGCCCCTGCCACCTGGACCAGGTGGAGGTGAGCTACTGCAGTGGGCACTGCCCATCCAGCACCAATGTCATCCCTGAGGTGAGCAGGTCTGCACTGTGGTGGACATGCAACTCCCCCAAGGGATCAGGATGCCTGCAGAGCTGAGCTGAGAGCCTGAGACTGGAGTTCCTCACACAGCAAGTGCACACTTCTAGGGCAGAAACCTACCCAAGGCATGCCCAGACACATGCTGGAGTGCATTCCCAGGCCGCCAGTCCTGAGCGGATTCTTCGCTCGCTGTGATCCTAGGGTTGGTGTTCTGCAGGCAGGTCTGGTCTCTCCCAGCTGCCTGTGAGCCCCTCCAGGTGTAGGCTGTGTCAACCCCGTCGCTCATGCCAGTGGAGGTTACGGAGGGCTGTGGGCATTTTGGAGGGTGGAGTATGGGGACCCCTTCTCTGCCTGGCTGCAGCGTTCTTGCCCAGGAGCCCTACCTGCAGAGCCAGTGTGAGTGCTGTAGCTGCCGCCTGGACCCTGACAGCCCCGTGCGTGTTCTGGACCTGCGCTGTCCAGGGGGCCGTACAGAGCCCGCTGTGCTGCCGGCCATCCTCAGCTGCCACTGCAGCGCCTGCCCAGGTGAGCATGGGGCAGGGACAGGGGGCAGGTGGGGTTGGGAAGGCACCTCTTGGCAGCTCTCGAGCCCTTTGCTCCTGCCCTCCCCTGCTGGGTCCCGCTGCCTCTGCCGATGGTCCTTCCACCCCACCTGTCTCTAGGAGGTGATGTCTCAAAGCGCTGAAGCACCTCAGGACTGTGGTGTGGGTGCCCTGACCACCTGCATACCTGCCTCCTGGGACCCACATCCTGGAACTAACATGTCTCAATAAAGTACCCTGGTGGCAAGTCCTGTGTGGCTTCTCCTTCCGGGGCCTTGGGGAAGGGGTGCGAGTGGGTCTGAGCCCGGATCTGGACCTGCACCAGGCCCAGGGTCTGGGGTTCTGTTCACATCTGCCACATGATGGCTGGCCAGCTGGGCAAGTCACTTCCCATCTCTGCCAAGTGCCATCAAATTCTATAACCTCGTTTACTTCAGTCACCAGAAGACCAATCCTCCCACCATCCTCATCCTCACATTCACTTGCATCCTGCTTATGAAGCCCTGGGCCTGTCCCAGGCCCCTAGGCCCACCCACTGGCCAGCTGCACCAACTGATCGGCCATCAGTAAACTCTGCTTTATTGTGTGAAAGAAATTTTTCTGAACCTTTGTCAAAGTAAAAGGCCTTAACTGAATCCATGTTTCTTTCTGCTACATTCAGCAGAATTAAGACCAAAGTCACCAATGCCTGCTCTTCAGGCCCACTGTCTCATTAATGCCCACAGTGGGTGGTGAGGGACGTATTTTCTCTGTGGTCAAGTCAGGATATGGAAAGAATGCACCCCTAGGAGGCAGTCTTAGCTCAGATGCAGTTGCATAAGATGGCCTTAAGACGTGTTCCTTCATGATCCAAAAAACCAAACCAAACTCACTGCTGTCAAGTCGGACCCTACTCATAGTGACCCCTCCTTGGGTTTCCAAGGTGGTATCACTATGGAAGTAGATTACCCAACCTTTCTTCAAAGGAGTGGCTGGTGGGTTTGTCACATGCCTTAGGCACTACACCATCAGAGCTCCTTCCTTCATGATAAGGATGTAGAAACAGTTTCTCAGGACAGACTTTGGGTGCCAAGCCTGTCACGTAAATTCCCAGGCAACTCAGAAGATTCTGCTTGCTGAAGAAGGGGCCTCGGTGCCTTTTTATTGCCAGCACAGGCACCAGGCATCCCCAAGGAATGTTTCACATCAAACTGGAGATTTTTACGACCAGTTCTGGATGGTACGTATGCACTGTGAGCATCTTGCAACTATGACTGTAAATCTCACTGCCCGGATGCACTTTGGTAGTAACTCCTGTGATCAGTCTCTGTAGCCCACCTGAGTGTGTGTATGTGTCCACTGGAAGTCTTTTCCCCACTTTGCTTGGTTCTCCCTCTTCCGACTTCAACGAATGTTTAACCTTTCAGTGATTTTTTGCGGTAACTTCTTTTGGCCCTACAACCGTTTTCTGCCTGAGTCTCTCTTCCTGGAGTCACTATGTTTTCACTTGTGTGAGCTAGTGATTTCCTCATTCAAATGGATCTTTAATGCTGAAAAACAGTCCTCTGAATTTCATTTTAAGGGTTGAGTGGTTTTTCACTATAATTGCCAACATCTCCACAAGCTTCCTCCACCACCAGGTTGTGACTGACTCAAACCAGTCTATCTGCCCCCCAAAGTCTCTCCACCCAGAAATGGGTATTTCTCCACATCCCCCACAGGGCCAGGAAGGGGGCACTTGTCACTGTGACACTGATGCTGCGCTTCTGCTGGAATGATGCCCATTCCTCTTCCTGTCTGCTCTTGCCATCCAACACAGGGGCTCACCACCCTCTGCCACTCAGCTGCTGGCTGGCCCTCTCCATCCTCCCTAGGTGGGCCAGCTCAAGGCTAACTGTCTAATCACATCACTGCAGACAGAAGGGAACCATAATCTGTGTTGGATTCTGTGCCGTACCCTTGCATTCTGCACATAAATATACCCACTAATGATCTGATGCCCGGATGCTTTTATATTTTGCTGAAATCCTTGGAGAGATTTTATGTCAATAATTATGTTAGTGATATGTGAGGGAGATGGTTGAAGGTTTTGGATGTGTTAGGAGCATCTTACTATTATTTCTATTTAAACTAATAGGTTCTAATTACATATCTGAAAATCCACAATTCATTTTGTTGTTTTGAGGTACATTGAATTTGGATAACAATCTCATGGTTTGGTTTGGTTCTCTCTCTTTTTCTCCCCCATCCCTCTCTATATATACAACCAGAAAACCCAAACCCACTGCCATTGGGTCAATTCCAACTCATAGTGACCCCCAAGGGGTTTCCAAGGCTGTATATCTTTATGGAAGTGGATTGCCTCATCTTCCTCCCAAGGAGCAGCTGGTGGGTTTGAACCACCAACCTTTTGGTTAGCAGCAAAATGGCTTACCCACTATGCCACCAGATATATATCTCCTTGTTTGCAAGAAGCAGTTCCGCTAACTAAACACAAACTGCTTTGAAATAACCAGTCAGCCAGAGAAGACCCTGTTGTCATTTACCAAAGACAAGAACCAAAGTTGCAGAATCTGTAAAATTTAAGAAAAGTCTGTGTTAGGCTGGGTTCTCCAGAGAAGCAAAGCAAGTGTGGTAGTTAAGGTTGTGTGTCAACTTGGCTGTGCCTGGTTGAGTGGCGGGGCAGCTGGATGTAGTTATTCCTCACGATGAGATTCAAATAACTCCATGGTGGGATCTACCACAAGCAGCTGAATAGCTGCTTTAGGGATATTGCCTGCTTCCTGTATGTAAGCAGCAGCTTTGGGAATGGTCGGTCTCTAGCTGATGGCACACTTGAACCCTGCATGTAGCCTTGTCATTGTTCAGCAGCCTGCCATGCTCTGTCGACCTTGGGGCTTTGAATGGACTTGAATTAAGGGCCTGCCATGTGGTTTGGTGACATCAGGACTGTGTCATTTTATTTGTTGACCTTGGACTTGTTAGCCCCAGCAGCCAGCAGCTAACAGAATGAAGAGATGCCTCTAGTTTCAGTGGGCCATGAGCAAGAGGCAGAGCTGAAGCCCAAGGTCGAGGGGCTTTCACACAGCCCCTAGAACCTGGCACTTTGAATTCAGACTTCTAGCATCCAAAACTATTATTATCATTATTTCTATCACCAAGGCCATATTTTCCAACTACCAGCAACTCTTCTTTGTTTCCAACTTTTGCATTCCAGTCACCAGTGATAATCAACACATATTGATTGTATATTCAGTCAATTTCAGACTACAGAACTGGGTAGAAATATTCAATTTCCTCATCTTTGGCTTTGGTGGTTGGCACATAGATTTGAATAATAGTAGTACTAACTGGTCTTCCTTGTAGGCATATGGATATCTATCTATCTATAGATAGAGGCATTTTAAGGAAATGGCTCCTGTAGTTATGGAGGCTGGTAAATCCCAAATTTGTGAGTCAGGCATCAGGCTGAAGGCTTTTCCTGACACACATTGTTGCTGGGGCTGATAAAAGCTCAAATCAGCCGGTTAGGTGGCAGACTGCTGGCCAGTGGTTGCAGGAGCTGGTGAATCCCAAAATCTGTAGATCAGGTAGCAGGCTGTGGTTCACATCCCAAGAACTGGAGGTCAGAGGAGGATGAGTTGGATGCAGGATCCAGAAGAGAGTTTTGTCAGAACATTCATGTATATTGCACGCAGGCCACATTCCCAAGGAAACTCACCTTCGATCAGATCACAAAACAGAGGATAATTACACAATACTGAGAATCATGGCCGAGCCAAGTTGACACATAACATTAACCATCATAATAGCACATCACCAAAATCTGTAGTTATTTTATTCACTTGTTAACTTGTCATTTGTCTTCCCCACTAGACTAAAACCTCTTTATTGGCAAGAATCAGGTCAATTTTGTTTATTTGGCACAGTGCTTGGTGCTCAACAAATATTTATCAAATGAACAAATTTCAGATGTCACCACAATCCATCATCATCCAAGATAGAAACCTGGGAATCAATGCTGATCCCTCCCACTCTTTGAACCTCCACATACAGTCATCAACTCCTACCACTATTTCTCTCTAAATTCAGCACTTCTCACTTTGTCCTCTTTTCTCCCGTACGTCACTGCTGACTGCTTTCAAGGCATTGTCTCTCACTCAGACAACCAACGTTTTCTCATTGGTCTTCTCTTTTCTAATCCCTTTTCCCTTACATTCACCCTCTTCTCTGCAACAGAATTGATCTAATGAAAGTACAATTTTGCCTACATCACACACCATCCTAAAACTCATTTAAACCTCCTTACTTCAGGCAGCATACGATGCCTTCCATATCCAGCCCTTGTGTAGCTCTCCAGCGACCCTCTCATCTTACACAGCATCCTTGCACACACTACTTTCTTACTGATCTGACTCTGCTCGTGCTAGTTATGTCCAGTTGCTTCCTAGCAACACTCCCCTTCCCTCCCTTAACGTCTATAATTCCTACCCACTGTTTTAATTTGGTTCATGCACCACCTGCTCAGAAAATCCTTCACCCACCACCGAATCCTCCCCCCTTTGTAAAAGGGTAGTGTTAATAGTGTCAGAACCTGTCTAACTTCAAGGGGGATAATGAGAATCAAGATCAGCCCAAGGCTGATCTCTATGAGGTGGAGATCAGACATACCTCCACTTTCCAACTTTTTACCAGTTCTGACACCAACCATCCTCCCCACAGCACTCTACTTCTTTGCTGGATTTGATAACCCATTGTAATGGCGACACAGACTACAGTGAAGTGATTTCTTAAGGAAGTAACAGGGTACCACTCTGGATCCAGATCAGGAGGCACGTAGCCCTGAAGAGCAGAGCACACCCCTCCCTTCCTCAGTGCAGGACAGCTCTCAGCTCCTCTCGGTGTGCTAGCAAGCAGCCTCTTCTCTCTACCATGCACGTCCTCTCTCACCTATCAGGGTTCCTCTCAGTCTGCTGAGGACAGGCCATCTCTGAGCCTTCTCAGGACACAGCTCTCTGCCTTCGACCTCCTTGCCATCAGCCTCTCCACTGCCGACTGGCCCAGCTCACAGCCAGGACAGCAGTTCGATCAACTTTCTTAGCTGCATTCTCAGCAGCAGGTTTCTGCTGCCATCCCTGACTCCCTGACAGGGCCCCTTCGAGGTTCTCGCTGCCAGCTCTGCTGCATGACCCCTTCTAGGCCTTCAGGCACAGAATGTATTCCAGGGCCATAGTACTGGGGGTCTCATCAGACTCCATCTGACCAGTAATTCTGGTCACTATTGAGTTTTTGGATTTTGTTCCATGTTTTTCCTCGCACTCTATCCAGGATCTCCAGATACAAACAACTTTAAACAAACAAGAACTCATAAATGGAAAGGAGTATTGGTCCCTTCTGAACGGCCACTTGGAAGGGCTTATACTTGCTCAAAAGATACTGCCTTTCTCAAAATTGTTTTCCTTTGGGGTGGGGAATTTATTTTTTCCTTATAATTTTATTTCTTTTACTGGGTGTTCTGGTTACATAGTGCCACTCTGACAAGAATATACCACAAATGGGATGGCCTTAACAAATAGAAGTTTCTTCTCTTACAGCTCAGGAGGCTAGAAGTTCGAGTTCAAAGTGCCGGGCTCTAGGGGCTGGGTGAAAGCCCCTCAACCTTGGCCTTCAGCTCTGCCTCTTGCTCCCGGACCACTGAAGCTAGAGGCATCTCTTTACTCAGGCAGCTGCTGACTGCTGAGGCTAACAAGCCCAAGGTCGACAAATAAAATAGCACAGTTTCGATGTTACCAAACCACACAGCAAGCCATTAACTCAAGTCTATTGAAAGTCCCAAGGTTGGCAGAGCATGGCAAGCTGCTGAACGACAGCACAGCTACGTGCAGGGTTCAAGCGTGCCATAAACTAGAGACCATTCCCAAAGCTGCTGCTTATATACAGGAAGCAGACCATATCTCTAAGGCAGCTATTCAGCTGCTTGTGGTAGATTCCACCGTGGAGGTGATTGCCAGTCTCATCATGGGGAATGATTACCACCAGCTACCCAGCCACTCAACCAGGCCCAGCCAAGATGACATACAACTTTAACTACCACATTGGGTGATAGATATTTATGCTACAGAATTAAAAAGGCTAAGCAGAGAATTGTCTTGACTGTTTTCTGATTGCTTCTTTGATAACCTCTTATCTTATGGCTGCAATATCTTACTTATCTGATGCTACTAATAAGAGTTGCTTTCGTTTTTTACTTATCCTTCTCCCTGCATCACTTCCATTTCTTCTCCTCTGTGTGTTTTGGAATCTGGCTCCCCTGTAAGAACCTTCCCTTAGCTTTCTGGTGGGCCAGTTGTTTGATCAATGAAAGACCAGACATCTAGCTGGCTGGCATCTCTCAGCACCAGGCAGGGGCTTGTCACCTGGAGCTTCCCCGGGGGGGGGGGCGGGAGGCTGGTTAAGCATTTGTTGGGGAACAGCTTTCCCCCAATTCTCATTGTTTTAGCCCATCTGCCTTCACTCCCAGGCCAGAGGGTGCTGCCAGGTCCTGAGCCTCTTGAGGACCGAGTACGTTCCTTGGCTTGTTTCCCAACTCTGCCCACTGCTAGGCTGAGGTTCTATGTCCTTGGAGCTGCTCAGTTTCTACTGTTTCATCTGCTTTGCAGTTTCCAAAACGGTATTATCGTCTCTTCTCTGGTGCTCCCCATCATTGTGGGCTTTTGTTTTGGGATTTTTGGGGTTTTCAGAAGGGTCCTTTAAATTCTTAAGGAGGGAACAAAAGTAAATGTATTTGTTCAATCTGCCATCTTAATTTAGAACACTCCCGAAGGTTTTCTGAAACCTCCCCCCACCTTTTTTGGGAGGAGTTTCCAAGCCACATGGAGTGTAGTTCTCAGCTCTAAAGCTTTGACTATTTGAACATTGACTCTATTTCTAGAAACCTCCTCCTAAATGAGCATTTACCATTTACCATGTGAAAGATTATGCCGAAGAATGCGTCCTAGGTTTTTGCCAAGGGAACTAGCTGGGAAGTAATGGGTCACAGGAGAGGCAAATGAAAACATACAGGCAAGGATGAGGAAAGTGTGCAAAACTGGTTGCCAGCCTTCTTGGTGACTATTTTGTTCCAGTTAGGGCACTTCCCAGAAGAAGGAGCGTCCTTCATGCTGTGACTTACACCCCACAGGCAAGAGTGGTGGGGTGTGTAGGTTATGTATGTAGATGGACTGTCTGTTGTGAACAGTGAGTCTGGGTGCCCTCAGGCAGTTGTGAACACTGGTGTGGAAGACACATCTGAAGAAGAAGCCGATGCTTAGAAGGTGGTGTTTTTCCTTTCAGGCTGCTGTGACATTTGATGACATCACATTGTATTTGCTTCAGGAGGAATGGATGCTGCTAAGTCAGCCACAGAATATCTGTGGTTCTGACAAGCTGGTGGCACCACTGGGTATGTTCACTCCCCATGCCCACGCATCTTACCCAGGCCAGGACATAAGTGAGCATTTCCCAGGACCCTGTCTTTTCCAGGCATCTTTGTATTACCCATCTGCTCAATGCCTTGTCTGACTAACTGCCCATGAATCCATTCACCATCCTTTTTCTTCTTCCCCATAAACTGGCCAAGACTGGTGGGAAATCCAAATGTCCACACTGGACCTGGAGGTCTGGCTCCTGGCTGCCTCAGGACGGCCCAGGGTACCAGGTGGGATAACTATGCCTATGGCCCTGGAATTGGCTGAATTTCATTTCAGGTGCCTGAAGAGTGCTGCAAGCAGTTAACTGGTAGTAAGAGCATCGGATTTGGAGTTTGGAAATCTCGGCTTAGTCCCAGTTCAAACACTTAATATTTCTTTGACTTTAACCAAGCCCTTTTTTAATTCTCAGTTTCCTTCTCTGTAGGATGGTTGTGGAGATTTAATGAGATAAAGCAACTTTTTTTTTCCTTAACAAATGTAGGTATTTTTAATCCATTCTATTTCTTGGAATGTCCTTTTCTGTCTGCTTACATGGGTGGACTTTCTGCACCAATGACAGAGGTAATTGCATCTCAGAGTATGTACATGCGTGTGTACTATTTTTGGTTTTCAACTGGATGGCTATCCACTGGGTTTCCTTGCCGTATTTCACCTTGCTCACTGTCTGAGGGTTCTTGGGAGCAGCAGTCCCAGCTCTCTGTGAGGAGTGATGGGAACTGGCTGGGCTGTCACTGATGGAAAAAGTCTGAAAATCACTGGCCCTTCTAAGTCAGAAGTTGCACAGAGGGCATGTACGAGTTGGACGTGGTCCACAGTGATTGGTTTATGTACTTTTGTTTTTTGCTGGTTTTGTTTGGCTTCTTAAAACTACGTGGGTGAGCTATCATCAATTAAATATTGGGAGTTTTCACAGAATATGTATTTCTGGTGTCTGTTGAGGAACGGCAAGCTGGCCGAGCCAGCGTTTGGTGGTTGTGGTTGCTGTCTTCTGGGGCTGAGCGGCCTCACACAGGCCTGAGCACCTCAGATGTTACCTACCTCCCAGCTCCTCTGAGCATCTGCATTGGGAGCCTCTGTTCTGAGCTGGCTGTTTTCCTACCTTGGGCTTCTTGCTGTGCCCCTTCTTTGTTTTCACCATGTCTTCTTCCTCTCTGGGGTCTCCTGGGTGTCCGAGTTCCTGATGGACTGCTCAGAACTGCAGAGGTTCCTCTGTTCCTGTTAGTCCACTGTCTTACAGTGCCTCTGGGGGTGACAGATTTCTCCTTGACCTTGTGACCTGGGGCCAGAACCTCATAGTTTCCTCTCTTTTCTGGGAGCAGGACTGACTACTGACAGCCCACAGCTGTTCCGTAAGTTTGAGCAAGGAGCAGAGCCATGGCTTGGAAATGTTTGGGGCCAGAGGAGTGTCATGATGTGTCACCCAAGTAAGTGTGGACCTGCATGGGAAGAGGGCTTCATTAGAGGGTAGGATGGGAAGCTGGACCAAGGACTCCCAGCTCATTCCTCCCAACCAGTGCAACCAGTGTGACTCTTCCCATGGTTGTCGCCATAATGAAAATGCAAAACCTCTCTCCCATTGTCTACCATCATATGCTTACAGTATTTATAATTAATAATTGTGAATATAATAGGATTCTAATACCATGTGAGGTTGGGGAGTCCCTGTGCTTACACCCATGTCTGGCACATAGTGGTTGCCCAAGAACCCCAAATGATTGAACGTGTAGCTGTCTGCCACCGTATTTCCTTCCAGAATACTCTGGAGTAGTATTGGAGCTCTGGTAGCATAGTAGGAGCTCTGGTAGCATAGTGCCTGAGGTACTTGACTGCTAACCAGAAGGCTGGCGGTTCAAACCCACCAGCCAATCCTCGGAAAGAAGGTTGGGCAATCTACTTCCGTAGTGACACTGCCTCGGAAACCCAAGGAGGGATCACTGAGTCGGGTTTGAATCAGTGGCACATAACAACAACAGAGCCAGGCTGGAGGCAACAGCCACTATGCAAGGTGACTGAGCTAGGTAGCATCCCCCACCCCATGGGAGAGAAGTGAGGTAGAGGAACAAGATGCTGCATGAAACAGCTCCAGAGGTTTGCTCTTCATCGGCTCTGCCTCAGATGGAGCACAGGGGCCCTCGATGACTTTGTAACTAGACTATCACAGCTCCTCCTTTGATCTTCCTCGCTTGCTCTTGAGTCTAATGGCCCTTATTTGCAGCTCTGTGCTCTTGGAGTTAGCGCCAGTTCTGTAGACTGGTCTACTGCCCTGTAAGACATGATGGGCACCTGAAGCTAAATCAAGCTGTCTAATTTGGGTTCCCACTAAGGAGTGGAAAGAAAGTTGGAGTTTAGCTTGAGAAGGAAATGCCCTGTGAGAGCTGCGAGTTCTCACTTCTCTGAAGGTTATGGTGTGAGGGAGGGATAGACTTGGTTCTCATGAAGACTGGATCAGATCACTGGGTGGAAGTCCTAAAGGGGGGACTACAGTGGAAGGAAGTGGTCTAGGGACAGATTCCACCCTGGGAGACAGGTAGCTGTTCCCCAGAAGGGACTTGAGCAAAATGCAGAGAGCTCTCTCAGGGATCTGGAGGAGGAATTCTTGCTGGGTAAGGAGTTGTATTTTGGGGCTTCAAGTATCTTTTATAATCTTACGTTCTATTGCTTCCATATTCTCATCCATAAATAAGTTTTGTGAACGTTGTACCACTATCTTAGGTTGCATAGGTCAAATTGAGAAGACTTCCTTTTTGCCTGGTGTATCTGTCCTTGAAATTAAGACAAAAAACATTTGCTTAAAGCCTATTTGATTTTCTACTGAATTAGGTAAGGTGGGCCTGTGGAGTGGGGGACTGAACAGAGAGTGCGCAAGTGTAGGCTGAGTCACACTTGCCTGTATGATTTCAGCTTTCATATTGGATATGCCTGAGGGCCTCGTGCATTTCAATGGCTCTAAATGGGCTTCCATTTCTCTGAAGGGAAAAGCAAGATGGATTACATGGAAGAACTAGATGTGCACGGTGCAGCCCAAGAGACTGGACAGGGTTTGCCACCCCAGAAGAAAGCCTGTCTATCATGCTTCCGTGCTGAGAGTGGCGCCCTGGAGATCAAGTGCACAGGAAAGAGCCAGTGGCCAGTGAAGGCCCAGTCCATCCAGAAGTCGTGGTTTGCTCAGTTTCCATGGTTGGTCATGAATGAGGAGCGGACGGCTCTGTTCAGTTCTGCTTGCCAGGAATACCCATATGTCAGGGACAAACGATCAAGGTTAACTGAAGGTTATACGGGACCGTTCAAGGTGGAGACCCTCAAATACCATGCCAAGAGCAAGGCTCACCTGTACTGTGTCAGTGCCTTGACTGCAGGGGACCTGTTTGGGCAGCCTGTTTCCAGAGTGTCAGAGACACACCTGGAGAGGTGCTGACCAGCCCCGTGTGCCTCTTCCCTGCTGACTATCCCACGTTGTACCTTCCCGGGCCTCTGGGAGACTACAGTGATGTGGCCAGGCTCTTGCCAAGCTCTAGAACCGAGCTGGGGGACCCTGCAGTTTATCTAGATTGCATCTCAGAGTTGAGGCAAAAGGACATCGCTGATGACATCCACACATCCTCAACCATTAACATTTTGTTTGATGACTCTGCCAAATTCAGTCAGGTAATGTGTTTAGAACAGCCACTGTATCTTAAAGGGAAGGATTCTGTGCTGAGAACAGCTTGTATTGCACCATGATGACTGCATTAGAATGCAGAGTAGGCTAACATGCTAATTAGCCACTAGGCATCGACAGCAGCCCTATTGTCATAATTTCCTCTTTGCAGAAAAGAAAACATCATCTGTGGAGTTCTGATGGCATAGTGCCTAAGGCATTTGACTGCTAACCAGAAGGCTGGCGGTTCAAACCCACCAGCCACTCCTAGGAAGGAAGATTGGGCAATTTGCTTCCGTCGTGATATTGCCCCGGAAACCCAAGGAGGGGTCGCTATGAGTTGGAGACGACTCGACAGCAGTGAGTTTGGTTGTGTGTGTGTGTGTGTGTGTGTGTGTGTGTGTGTGACAGACCGTTCTAACTTATGCTAGAAAGGGAACATCTAGGTAGAAAACAGTACTCTCTGTCCAGAGTGGAAACAACCTCAGAGCACAAATAGCCAGGCCTTTTTGTCTTAAGTGATCTGGTTTTGTTTTCATAATAACTTTAGCTGTGCAATTATGCAGTGCTTTTAAATACTGCTGAGATATTGTATGCACACTGTTTTATGTAGCATTTCTTACTGTTCTGCCAACATGCTGGCAGAGCAAGTGTTTCCGAGCTCATCTTGTGGGAAGAAAGGCGGGACTTGAGGAAAGGGTCAAGAGTTGAAAAGTGGAGGCTCGGTGGGGAATGCAGGTCCTACAGCCAGAGCCCTGAATGCTGCTCCAGGCTTTCGCCCACTCTGCTGCGTGCTGACTCCCAAGACAATGTGAGCTTGACTGTACACTTGTTTTATGATTATTTAGTTCTTTGAACAGCTAGCCTGTGAGGAAGCATTGTGAACTAGAATTCTGAATCGTCCCCGTTTCTTGACTGTTTGTGTCAGGAGGAGTTGACCCCTCACAGATCCTTTTTAGTACCTCCTCCAGGATTCTTATAGAATGGGTCAGGGGCTCCTTATACTCAATAGAAGGGACCAGCTAATGTCAGTAAGTTCAGCTGTGTCCAGAAACCAGAAAAATGGTGTGTTCCTGCTATTTGAAAGTATGAGAAGCTAACAGACAGTTCTAGCCTTTCATTACTGACTTGAAGTAATGCTCTGTTTTACTGCTTCTCTCTCCCCATCCTGTTTGGAAGCCTTAGCAGATGCTCCTATAGTCACTTGTGCAGAGGGAGTTGGGCAGCAGGCACCCCTGGAGGACTACTAAAGCAAGGTGCAGCCATGTGACCTGAGACACCTGTGCCTTGCATGTGTGGCATTTCCTCCCAGGGGCCTGCAGGGTGTGCCCAAGATGCATTTGGCTTTCACCTACTAATTCTGGGCCTCATGAACTTGGTTCTTTGCTTCAGATGGATACGTTGGTTCCTCAGAGCAAATCTGGGCTTCCAGTGAAATGGCCGAGGAGGACCCCCAGGTGGTGCCTGGTTGGTTTCGCTGAATGACTAATGCTCTTTGTTGCAGGTCCTTTCTGAAGAGGGGCTCTTTGAGGAGGTTCCCATGGTGTTTGAGGAGGTTGGCAGTGTATTTCAGCCGGGAGAAGTGGCGCTTGCTAGATAAACAGCAGAAGGAACTGTACAGAGACGCGATGCGGATGAATTATGACCTGTTGGCGTCGCTGGGTAAAGATTCCCGGGACATCGGTTCCCACCATCATTTGACGGGACACCCAGGGCACCATGGCTGCTGGCCATTCTTCCATTTCTGTCCTCTCCCTACTCACAGACAGAGTTAGCACACTTTTCATACCTCAGTCCTCTCCTTGCTTTGGAATAACCTTCTTTATTCCCATCCATCCATCCGTCTTCCACCAAACAAACATACTGAGTGCCAGATGGACGTGATGAGGCAGGGTCTGTGCTTTCAAGGGGGCCAGCAGGCCTGTGGAGAGACAGGCATGTTATTAAGAAACTACGGACTAGAACAAGTTCTATAAAGAGGCTGGGAAAGTACCAGGGCCACAGAAGAAGAGGAATCTCATCTTGATGGGGGCTAGAGGGTTTACAGAGTCTGAAAGGTTTGAGCTGAGTTTAAACCAGGTAGACAAGAAGTATCCAGACAGGAGCAAGAGAGGATCCAGCATGAGCAAAGGCACTGAGGCGGGAAGGGACCCTCCACCTTGTGCTGTTCCAGCTGAGGTGGCGGTGTCTGCGGGTGTCACTGGGTTTGGAGAGTCATGGCAGAGATGGTTTCTGTCACCTCAGAGGACTGCTCTTAACCCCTGCATCTATTTCTTTGTCTTCTCTTTGTCTTCTTTGCTACCATGTTCCCATGCAGCATGGCCTCTTATCAAGATAGAAGGACAACTTGTCATCTGACAAAGCTTTTGCCTGTTTATTTATTTGACTGGCATATATTGTAACAGAAACCTCATAGAACAGATGCTGTAAAAACTGCAGTTTGGCAGCTATCTGCCTCATGACAGCTACAGAATAAGAAGCAGGAACGTTTACAACTAATTTATGTCATATTCCTTGCTAACACTGTCTTGTAGTATGTAGCTAAGATTTGTATTTTGTTTTAAAATAGTTTTAACTTATGTATCTACTTTTATCTGGCAGTTCAAACCCACCAGCCACTCCTCGGAAGGAAGATGGGGCAATCTACTTCTGTAGTGATACTGCCTCGGAAACCCAAGGAGGGGTCGCTATGAGTCGGGTCCAACTCGACGGCACATGACAACAACAACATCTACTTTTATGACTGTTCGTAATTTTTAAATGGCTCCCTAAACTTGCAGAAGGTTTTTGGGGAGTAGGTTTTGTAATCAGGTCCAGGGTACTTTCAAGAATTACCCAGTCATAGAGCACCAGTACTGCCTACTGTGCATAAGAAGTACCTAGTCATAGAGCGTTGGTACCACCTACTGTGTTTAAGACCTAGTCATAGAGCGTCAGTACAGCCTATTGCATGTAAGAAGTACCCAGTCATAGAGCACCAGTACCACCTACTATGCGTAAGAAGTATCCAGTCAGAGGGTGCCAGTACTGCCTACTACATTTAAGAAGTACCTGGTCATAGAGTGCCAGTACCGCCTACGGTGTGTAAGAAGTACCCAGTCATAGTGCATCAGTATCACCTATGGAGCATGAGAAGTACCTAGTCATAGAGCCCCAGTACTACCTACTGCGTGTAAGAAGTACCCAGTCATAGAGCACCAGTACTGCCTACTGTGTATAAGAAGTACCCAGTCACAGAGCAGTGGTATTGCCTACTGCATATAAGAAGTACCCAGTCACAGAGCAGTGGTACTGCCTACTGCATATAAGAAGTACCCAGTCATAGAGCACCAGTACTGCCTACTGCATATAAGAAGTACCCAGTCATAGAGCATCTGTACCACTAAAGTGCATAAGAAGTACCCAGTCATAGAGCAGCAGTACTGCCTACTGTGTTTAAGAAGTACTTGGTCATAGAGCCCCAGTACCACCTACTGTGTATAAGAAATACCCAGTCGTAGAGCACCAGTACCACCTACTACGTGTAAGAAGTACCTAGTCGTAGAGCACCAGTACCGTCTACTACGTGTAAGAAGTACCCAGTCATAGAGCAGCAGTACTGCCTACTGTGCGTAAGAAGTACCCAATTGTGGAGCATCAGTACCACCTGCTGTGTGTAAGAAGTACCCAGTCATAGAGCACCAGTACTGCCTACTGAGTATAGGAAGTACTCAGTCATAGAGCATCAGTACTGCCTACTGCGTTTAAGAAGGACCCAGTCATAGAGCACCAGTACCACCTACTGTGCATAAGAAGTACCCAGTCATGGAGCATCAGTACCGCCTACTGTGTTTCAGAAGTACCCAATCATAGAGCACCAATACTACCTACTGTGTGTAAGAAGTACAGTCATAGAGAGGGAGTACTGCCTACTGTGTTTAAGAGCAGTGAGAAAGAAGGGGATCTGTCTTAAAAAGTACATACATGTCTGCTATGTGCCTGAGTATCTTCCTATAAGGTCATCACCATCCCCAGTGCACTCTCACTGCTGGGGCTGTGCGTGCATAGCCGGGTAACAGTGATCAAATCAGCCCTGAAAAGATGTTATGCCTGCATCTATGACTGACTTGGATTGTTCAGCCTGTCACTTGTTCCCTTAAGTTTTGGGTTCGGAGGGAACATGGTGTGAACATTCTATTATTGTCTTTTTAGTGTATATAAATTAGGAAGTGGAGGAATCTTAGTTAACGGGGTAAGTTAAAATATAGCTCAGTCTGATCAAGTTTTGTTTGGATGGAAAAAAACAAAATGAATCATAAGGGTGGTTGATTTTGCTTGAGGATTGGGGGAAAGAGTCAAGGAAGGACCTACAGAGGATGAACTCTTGCCTTGTCCACTGTCTGTGGGATGCACATGGCACTGCCATCCAGAAACAGAACTGCAACTGTATGGTTTCTTTGAGTTAGTTGAACTAGATCTGCAGCCATGATCCTTTAACTGTCCTTCAGTTGAAGGACAATTCCATAGTTGAGATATAAAAGAATTTTAAGGAGTTTTGAGACTATCACCTGAACTTCACATGAAGGACTTGATGCCTTTTAAAGAATATTGAGCTAATTCTTAAGACTATAAACCAGTGCTGAAGTGTAGCACTGATTCTCTAAATATTACTTTTGGTTTGTCTAATTTTTTTTACCCTTCTCATTTTATCCACCTGAAGTAAATGCTTTAAGAGTTGAAAGCCAAATATTATTTTGTATTATCTTAGTTGTTTTGCAAATAGAACTTATTCTTAGCGCAAACTCAATTTTTGAAAGTGAAAATCTCAGTCATAATTTTTGCAGTCGAGAAAAGTTCTAGTAGCCTTTTAAAAAATCTCCCATCTTTTTCTTAGTGCTTCTTATATTTTATCCTAAAATCCTGTGATCTCCTTGTCCTAGGCGTTGTAGGAATCCTCCGTCTTCTTCGTCTAGTTCTGACATCAGACAGCAGCTGTGGCCTTGCTTTCACTGAGCATCCAGCGAGGGTCCGTTGAGGGTTTGCATCTGTGCTCTGTAGTCCTCCAGCCAAACCTGCCAGGTGGCTGTGTTCTCATCTACAGATGAGTCCACGTCACTTAGCTGGGAAATGGCTAGACTACGATTCTTCTGTTCTGTCCACAAGCACACCCTGGACTCAAGTAGGATTCCTGCTTTATTACTATTAGTCTTTCTTTTTCTTTTAAAGGTCTGTGCTAATTGTGTGCTGTTAAAATAATAATGCACCACATATGAGATAAGATTGTTTCAACATTCAAACAGTGTAAGAATAAAGTTAAAAGAAGAAAGCCCCCACCTGTCCCTCTTCTTCCCCAGGCCCACTGTACAGGGGCTAATCATCTGCTGTGTGCTCATCCAGGCTTTCTGTTTAGGCCATTGTCACCTCTCTCCACCTGTAGGGACCCAGGTGGAGAGAGGTGACATGGGCTGTGGGGCGGGGGGAGGGCATCAGGTGGATTGGCCAGACTCTGCTCAGTGGTCTCTCTTCATGGCCCAATGTCCTCTGTGCTGTGTTGCGGTATGTTCTCTGCTACTTTCTTCCTTTCCCATTGCTTCTTATCAGAGTTTGCAGCCAGTAGACTAGTTAACTTTTATAGTCACTGTACTTCTTTTTAACAAGATCGTCTCAGCTTGATACAGTGAATTTAATATTGATTTCTATGAGTGTTTGGTGGCTAAATTGCCTAATCATGGGAGCCCTACTTTTCCGGGTTAGATCCATGTGGCCTCACACCTTCCTGAGCCTCATCAGCTGTCTTGTCAGTGTAGCTGAAGTGGTAGAAAACCATCCCTTTGATTCTGGAGAAAAGAGGATGGTGTTTTGGTTTGTTCCATGCTTTCCTGTGTCAACCATTTCTTTTGTGGAGTTGTTAGTTTAGACTTGCTTACTCCCACTCTTCAGAGTTTGAGGCTGTTTTTTTTTATTCCCATACTTTAGACTCTGGTTTCTTCCCCTAAAGAAATATCTGGAAAGCTCAGTTACATTTAGCTGTTAAGAAACGTATTTTTCAGTAACAGAAATGAACATTCCACCAGAGGGAACATATGGGTAATCCTAGGAGGCCTTCTCCAGTGTGGCAGTCTTGTGACTATAAGTCCATGTGGGGGCAGAACAGGGATGAGGCAGAGACGCCAAGGCACCAGGTAGAGTGGCCATCTCAGAGCTTAGGTTTATCCCCAGTCATCTGCCTGGGGCTGAAATTCTCATGGATGGGTCAGAAGTCTGCACTTTGTAAGCCAAAGATTTTAATGGCTTGTGGCTGTCAATGTGTGTGTGTGTGTACTTGCTGTATTTATAACCCCTTAATACTTTCTCCACTGTTAAGGCATAGAAAAGTCTCTTTGAAAATGCCCTCCTTCTCACATGTTCTGAACGGGGAACAAAAGGAAGAGGTTTTTGACAACACTTATGCCACAGCTTCAAAGAGGTGCTGTGGGTGTACAGGACTTCTGGGGCAAATGTGGAGGTACTATTAAAGTTGGGGACCCCCAACAAGAGGGTAAGCGGAGGAGAGCAGGTTCAGGGAGCCGTGGTGCTCTTCAATTCTTTCAGCTTGAGAAATGCCGAGTGTGTTCTTCCCTTTTGGTTTTGTAACTTCAGGTCTTTGCACATTTCATTATAATAATTGAATTGACTTTGTCTTCTCCAGCTGCTCTTTAACATCTTCTGTTTAGCTCTTTTATCTTGTCATTTCTTCCATTCACTTTAACTACTCTCTGTTCAAGAGTAAGTTTCACAGTCTCTTCTGACATCCACTTTTATTTTCTCTTCCTTTCCTGTCTTTTTAATGGCCTTTTGCTTTCTTCATGGATGATGTTCTTGAGGTCATCCCACAGTTCACCTGGTTTTTGGTCATTGGTGTTCAGTGTATCAAGTCTATTCTTCAGATGGTCTCTAAACTCAGATGGGATATAATCAAGGTCATATTTTGGCTCTCGTGGACTTGTTTTAGTCATCTTCAGCTTCAACCTAAACTAGTGTATGAGAAGTTGATGGTCTGTTCCATAGTCAGCTCCTGGCCTTGTTTTGGTGAAGATATTGAGCTTCTCCATTGCCTCTTTCTAAAGATATAATCAATATGATTCCTGTGTGTTCCGTCTGGCAAGGTCCATGTGTATAGCTGCTGTTTATATTGTTGGAAAAAGGTATTTGCAATGAATAAGTCATTGGTCTTGCAAAATTCTGTCATGCAATGTCTACCATCATTTCTATCACCAAAGCTCTATTTTCCAACTACTCTTGATTCTTCTTTGTTTCCAACTTTTGCATTTCAGTCACCAGCAATAGTCAAACACCTTGATTACATGTTTGGTCAATTTCAGACTGCAGAAGTTGGTAAAAATCTTCAATTTCTTCATCTTTGGCTTTAGTGGTTAGTGTGTAAATATGAATAATAGTAATATTAACTAGTCTTCCTTGTAGGCATATGGATATTATCCTATCACTGACAGCATTGATCTTCGAAGATTCGTTGTGACAATGAAATGCCACACCATTTCTCTTTAATTTGTCATTCCTGGCATAGTAGATCATATGGATTGTCTGATTCACAATGGCCAGAAGTAGTTGTAGTAAGACTTAAAACGAAAAATGCATCCCATCTCTTATTCCTCTGCTGCTCAGGCCTCCTTCCCTAAATCTCTCAGTTGTTTCTTCCAGTAATTTGTTTCTATATTTCCAAATAATGTGTAATTCAATAGCAGGTACTCATAAGACAGATCTCTCACGCTGTTTTTGGTTAAGTCACTATAAAGTATTTGCCTAATATAGCTTTCAATCTTTTGCTGTTGAGCAAAGTAGGCGTATGTGATTAGGTCAGGCCTACCCAGGCAATCTCACTTTTGCCATATAAGAGCTTAATTGTGTTCACACAGTCCCCACACTCAGAGGTTGAGAGATTCTACCTGTGGTACATTGAGTTTCATTTTAGAATTAATCCTACCACATAAGACAAAGTCTTTTTTCTTGGTTATTTGAGGTGAATTGCTTGATGTGGCCCTTCTAGCTATCGTCCTCCATTCTGTGATATATTGTAAATCCTATTATCCATGCCCATTTGGGGTGGTGTGGTAGTAAAGGTCGGGTGTCAACTTGGCTGGGCAGCTGGTAGTAGTCGTTCCCTATGATGACTGGCAATCGGCTCTGTGGTGGGATTTGCCATGGGCAACTGAGTAGCTGCTGATTGTTAAAGCCATCTACTTGGGTTATTTCTGTTGGAGCAACACAGGTGGAATGTATCTTGAGTCCCACCTTGCTGGAGGGTACAACTCAAATCACCACCCTTACCTTCCTTGAGGGAATACCTTCTCCTGGGAAGGTTCGCTCTCCTCTTGCTCTGATTCTGTGTTCTGACTCATTCTCATCTCATCCCTGGATTTGGGACAGCAGCCATCATCTGATTGTTGATCAAGGTTCATCAAACCCTGAGAATTGGGAGGATCCTGCAGACCCACTCACGGACCTGGGACTCGCCAGCCTCCACCACTACTACGCTACTATGTGAGATGATCCCTTGGGTATCTGTGAGTTCTGTGAGGCATTACAGCAAAATACAGAACCCTAATATGGGGGAAATTACTGAGAGGAGGAAGAGGAGTTAATGTCTGAAAAGATGGAGTGGCATGGTAGTTTGGACATTTGGGGCATCTTTTAGTTCTGCCTCATGGGGACTGGCCGTTTGCTGATCAAAATTGTTCAAGCAGTATTGCACACTGGAGTATTCAGGGGTAAAGGAGTTTGAAAACAATTTATTCTCAAGTGGTTCAAAAATGATACAGATAAATAGATGATAATATAGAGACACATGCACCAGTACCAGTTGCCACCAGTCATTTCCTACTCATAGTAATCTGACTCTGGTGCATCAGAGCATAACTGTGCCTCTGACTGCTAACTAAAAGGTTGGAGATTTGAGTCCACCCAGAGGTACTTCAGAAGAAAGGCCTGACATTAACTTCTGAAAATACAGCCACTGAAAATTCTGTGGTGCACAGTTCTGCTCTGACACACATGAAGTCACCATGGGTTGGAATTGCTTGGATGGTAACTGGTTTGAAGAGGCATGACAACTAAATGCAGTGCATGAGAGCATGTATGCACACGATAAAGGAGATTAGCAAAATATAAACAATTGTAGTTCCTTGGATTATTCCTAAAACTTCTGTAAATTTGAAAGTATATAAAAATTTTACTCAAAGACTCTCATACACTGCTGGTGATACAACCACTGTGGAAAGCAGTATGCTGCTTCCTTAAAAAGTTGTAATTAGAAATACCATTTGACCCAGCAATTCCATTACTAGGTACAGATCCTAAAGAAGTGAAAGCCAGGACAAGAACAGATATATGCACACCCATGTTCATCGCAGCACTATTTACAATAGCCAAAAGATGGAAACAACCTAGGTGCCTGTCAACAGAAGAATGGATAACCAAACTATGGCACATATACACAATGGAATACTAGGCAACCCTAAAGAATAACATAGAATCTGCAAAACACCGCATAACGTGGATGACCTTGGAAGACATTAGGCTGAGTGAAATAAATCAGTCACAGAAGGACAAATATCGTACTAGTCTGTTATTGTAAAAATTCAAGGTAAGGTTTATATACAGAAGGAGATTTTCTTTGTTGGTTACTGGGGGTTAGGGGAAACACTGTTAGATAGGCAGAGACAAGTATTGATTTGGGTGAAAGGAAGGGCAATGTGCCAAATGTGAGTGATCAACATGGTGGTATTGGGGAAGAGGAAGACATAGAAAGGTGCATGGGAGGTACAGACAACAAAAAATGAACCCTTTTGCACATACAGTACTGCATTGTCAGTGATGGAAACATTGATCTACAGATAGATAGATGGGTGGACAGGCTGAACTATTAGGTATGTCCGTGCAGGGGGTGGTGTGCCCATGACCATGTATAAGGTTGGCCTACAGTGTTTCTAGAAGTGTATTTGTATGCTCTGTAAGAATTCCCAGGTATATAGCAGAGCTGATAAAGGACAAGGTTGTGGTCACTTCCTGGCCACAGCCAGCTACCCAGAGGGAGAGAGTAGTTGCACCTGTGGGCTTGGGACCATAGTGGCAGGGGACATCAAGCTCAACTGGCATAACATACTACACAAAAACATTGTTCTACATCCTACTTTGGCAAGTAGGGACTGAAATCTTAAAAGCTTGCAAGCGACCATCTAGGTGCAATGATGGGTCACTCCTCGTTCAGAGCAAAGAAGAATGAAGAAAACCAACAATTCATGGAAACAATTAGTCCAAGCAACTGGTACACCATGCGATCCTCAGCCTATATGACTATGAGACCAGAAGAACTATAGATGGTGCCCGGGTACCACTGTCAGCCACTTGGAGGGGAATCTATGTAGGAGATCCTGGATAGAG
>NW_006922661.1:188614-196710 GCF_000298275.1 Orycteropus afer afer
GAGGCGTTTCTTCACTCAGACAGCTGCTGGCTGCTGAAGCTGAGAAGCCCCAAGGTTGACAAGTAAAAAGGCACAGTCCCAATGTTACCAAACCACATGGCAGGCCATTAACTTAAGTCCATTGTAAGTCCCAAGGTCGGCAGAGCAGAGCAGGCTGCTGAGCAATGACATGGCTACATGCAGGGTCCAAGCATGCTATAGCCTAGAGACCATTCCCAAGGCTTCTCCTTATATGCTTATATGCAGGAAGCAGACCATATCCCAAAGGCAGCTACTCAGCTGCTAATGGTAGATCTCACCATGGAGTTGATTACCAGTCTCATCATGGGGAATAACTACCACCAGCTACCCAGCCACTCAACCAGGCCCAGGCAAATTGACACACAAACATAACTACCACAGCATATGAGCTGAACATTTATATTAGGTAGACATATGAGCTGAACATTTATATTAAGTAGATACACTCCTTGGAGAGATCAATCATGGGAGAATAGAAGAACTGTGTATGCACAGAGAGACAGCTTGGGGGGGTGCAGGAATGTATGGGAGGGAAGGACACAGAGAAGAGGTAACTATGGGGAGGAATTGGGAGGGGAGCTGTTGCATTGTGGGAAATTACAGTCAATGTCATGAGACAAAGGGTACATGAGGTGCTGTATGGAAAGTGAATTTGCTCTGTAAACTTTCGCCCAAATCACAATAAAAAGTTTAAAAAATATTTTTTACCTGAAAACCTAAGGAAAAAAGTCTAGTCCTGTATTGTGTCAAACATCTAGACTTCATTTAAAAGCTTGGGTTCTTGCCTCTCCCATCTCACCCTTCATGTCTGGAATCCTATTGTAGGAAGAAGGGATATTTCTCCACCCACCCTCCAGCTTCTTCCAGAATTTTGACACATTCTGGGTTGAAATAGGATGGTGGGGAGGAGAATACAAGAAAGGTTTTTAACTGGCATAATTTCACCTGATAGCAGTTACTTCTGGCTGTGGTAACTTCAACTCGATTCTTGGGATGTATCTGTGTGGAGCCCTCATCCTCACTAGGAGTCCCTCCCTGCAGTTACCTTTACCTGGTGAAGTCTTCTTTGGCAGCCCATGCAGCCTCATTTTTTGTGGTGGTGGTGGTGGTAGGTGCTGTCAAGCTGACTCTGACTCATAACGACCCTGTGTACAACAGAACGAAACACCTGGTCCTGTGCCATCCTCACAATCTTTTCTATACCTGAGCCCATTGTTGCAGCCACTGGGTCAATCTATCTTGTTGAGGGCCTTCCTCTTTTTCACTGACCCTCCACTTTACCCTGCATGATAGCCTTCTCCAAGGAATGATCCCTTCTGACAACATGACCAAAGTAGGTGAGATGAAGTCTGGCCATTCTCGCTTCCAAGGAGCATTCTGGCTGCACTTCTTCCAGGACACTTCTGTTAGTTCTTCTGTCAGTCTGTGATACCTTTGGTATTCTTTGCTAACACCACAACTCCAAAGCATCAACTCTTCTTTGGTCTTCCTTATTCATTGTCCAGCTTTACATGCATATGAAGCAATTAAAAGTACCATGGCTTGGGTTAGGCACACCTTAGTCTTCAAAGAGACATCTTTGCTCTTCAGCACTTGGCAGAGGTCTTTTGCAGCAGATTTGCCCAGTGCAATACACTGTCTGATTTCTTTCTTTCTTTTTTTAATTGTGATTTGGGTCAAAGTTTACAGAGCAGATTCATGTTCCACACAGCAGCTCACATATACTTTGTCTCATAACATTGACTGCAGTTTTCCACAGTGCAACAGCTCTCCTCCCACTTCCTCCCCCACAGTCACCTCCTCCCTGTGTATTGCATTCCTCTCCTGCCCCCTGAACTGTCTCCCTGTGCATACATAGCCCTTCTGTTCTCCCATGATTGATCTCTCCAAGACGTGTATCTACCTGTGATAGTTGGAGTTGTGTGTCAACTTGGCTGGACTACAATTCTGAGTGGTGTAAGCAGTTGTGATGTGGGTTATTCCCATGATGAGATCGGGTGTATATGTTTTGAGCAGCCAGTCCACTGAAAGGGCATTTCCCTAGGGGTGTCACTTGCTTCGAATATATTTATGGACATCCTGGGAAAAAGAGACACTCTTCTGTGGATCGGGATCCTGTTGTGCTGCCTACAACTGTCCATGAGCAAACAACACCATTTGGCCTGGAGATCTTGGATTCATCATTCATTGGCGTCAACAGCCAGTATACTGCCTGCCAATGTTGAGCTCATCAGCCCCTGCAGCTGTGTGAGTCAGGAAAAGCCTCCAGCTTGACGTGTGATCCTAGAACTTGGGACTTGCTAGCTTCTATAAGTGTGTAAGTCATTTTCCTAAGATAAATTCTGTCTCTCTCTCTCTCTCTCTCTGACCCTCTCTGAGCTTTACTGGTTTTGCTTCTTTAGGGAACCCAGCCTAACACAGTTGGTACTGAGAGTGGTTCTTGGGAGACAAAATCATAAGTATGGGCTTCCTAAATTGGTTCTCCCTGATTCTGTTTTGGTTCTCCAATTTGATAAATTATAAAGGCACTAATGACTCTGCCTCCATTAGTAAAGAGGGCCCTGCTAATCCATGGTGTGAGGTGGCAACACTAGTATGCAAAATAGCACCACCAATAGATCAAGCATTTTTGAGAAGTGAGGCCCGGTGGGTGATTGCATATTTGATACTTTTCTGCAGTTTTCTTAGCATGAGGAGTATAATGAAGCTGGTTGGTTGTCCTACTTACACTAGACAAAGTGGTGAAACAGTGAGATGAGTTCAGGGCTGCTGAGTCACAGCTCAGGCACTGCATAAAATACCTCAATGTTTCCAATTATGCTCTGAAAGAAAGCCTTATTTCTTCTAGTAACAGCTGATATTGCTGAAAACCAAACCCAGAGTCTTATTGTAAGGGTGGCTGAATTACAATGCCAATTATATTGCCAACCTGGAATGGTGTCTGAAGTTAAAGTGAGGGCATTGATTGGGAAAAAATGGGATCCTGAAACCTGGAATGGGGACATATGGGCAGACAGGAAGATGATGATAGGGAGCCTGTAAATTCTGTTCAATCCCTCCCATCTGAAGGGATTACTATAAAACCATTTTCCCTTCCACCTCTATTTGATGGGATTAATCCAACTGTTCCTGCTGGGTTATTGCCTGAGGTAGATGCCATGGAAGACATTGCTGAATGTTCTCAGGAACTTCCCCAACCACCCACTGTTGCTGCTAGACCTATAACTAAAGTTAAGTACAAGCGAGCCCCAAAAGGCGAAATAGAAAGTGTGACTGAGGAGGTGGTATGCTACACCCGAAAAGACTTACTTGATTTTGTTAATACATATAGACAGAAACTTGGAGAATATGTATGGGAATACATACATAGTGTGAGATAATGGTGCAAGGAATGTAACATTGCATCAGTCTGAGTTTATTGATTTAGGCCCACTAAGTACAGATTCAATGTTTCAGCTTGAGAGGTTAGGAAAGGATCTAATTGTTTATTTGGTTGGCTTACTGAAGCATGGATTATGCTATGGCCTACCTTAAGTCAAGCTGAAGTAGCAGACCTACCTTGGTATAATGTAGATGATATCCAGAGGCTTAGGGAAATTGGTATGTTAGAATCAATTTATCAGAATGAATGGAAAGTCCAGAGAACATGCCTTTCACCAGTATGGTGAGGAACCAATTTGTGAAGGGAGCTATGTGAAGACTGCTATGATTGCTATTTTATGTAAGCCGGATTTGACAGGGGGAACTGCCCTAATTGAACTAAGACACTTAACTATGATGGGGCTGATTGGACCCTGTGGTAGTAGGGGACAAGTGACCGCAGTTAATCGACAAAGACAAGGTGGGCATGGTTACCAGAATGGACAGCAGAGTTGAAACAGTAATTCTCCGACTCACGTGGAATTATGGCATTGGCTACTTAGGCATGGTGTTCCTAGTAGTGAAATACATGGCAAACCTATTAAATATGTACTTGATCTGCATAGACAGAAGAGTTCTAGGTCACATGAACAGCAGTCGAGATTGAATTGCCAGAATACAGAATCAAGGCCTCTCAATCAATTCCCAGGCTTGAGTCAGTTTACAGACCCACAACCCCTTGAATGAAGGGGAGGCCAGGTCCCCTTGAGGAAGGACCCCACTACATTGCCCAAAATTTATAATGTCAATCTTCTAGCCTTCCCCAAAGGGATCTGAGGCTTTTTATGAGAGTGACTGTTCACTGGGGAAATGGAAATAATCAGTCTTTTTGGGGATTACTGGACACTGGCTCTGAATTGACACTAATTCCAGGAGACCCAAAGTGTCATTGTGGCCTACCAGGCAGAGTGGGGGCATATGGAGGTCAAGTTATTGATGGAGTCTTAGCTCAGGTGTGTCTCACAGTGGGTCCCCAAACCCATCCTGTAGTGATCTCCTCAGTTCCAGAATACATAATTGGAATAGATACACTGAGCAATTGGCAAAATTCCTACACTACACTGGTTCCCTGACATGTGGAGTAAGGGCTACTATGGTAGGAAAAGCCAAGTGGAAGCCATTAGAACTGCCTCTACCTATAAAAATAGTAAATCAAAAGCAATACTGCATCCTGGAGGAGTTGTAGAGATTACTGCCACCATCAAGGATTTGAAGGATGCAGGAGTGGTGATTCCCACCACATCCCCATTTAATTTGCCTATTTGGCCTGTGCAAAAAACAGATGGATCTTGGAGAATGACAATAGATTATTGTAAACTTAATCAGGTAGTGACTCCAATTGAAGCTGCTGTTCCTGATATAGAGTCATTGCTTGAGCAAATTAATACATGCCCTGGTACTTGATATGCAGCTATAGATCTGGCCGATGCCTTTTTCTCAATACCAATTTCAAAGGACCATCAGAAGCAGTTTGCCTTCAGCTGGCAAGGCCAACAATATACTTCCACAGTGCTTCCTCAGAGGTATATCAACTCCCCAGCACTATGTCATAATTTAGTCCATAGGGATCTTGATCACCTTTCCCTTCCACAAGACATCACACTGGTCCATTATATTGATGACATTATGCTGATTGGACCTAGTAAGGAAGAAGTATCAATGCCTCTAGACTTATTGGCGAGGAATCTGCATGCTAGAGGGTGGGAAATTAACCTGACAAAAATTCAGGCACCTTCCACTTCAGTGAAATTTCCAGAGGTCCAGTGGTGTGAGGCATGTCAAGATATTTCTACTAAAGTGAAGGATAAGTTATTGTATCTGGCTTCCCCCACAACTAACTAAAAAGGAGGCACATTTGGTGAACCTCTTTGGATTTTGGAGGCAACACATCCCTCGGTTGGGTGTGTTGCTTCGGCCTATTTATCAAGTGACTCAGAAAGCTGCTGGTTCTGAGTGGGGCCCGGAACAACAGAAGGCTCTGCAACAGGTTCAGGCTGCCATGCAAACTGCTCTGCCACTTGGGCCATATGATCCAACTGATCCAATGGTGCTTGAAGTGTCTGTAGCAGATAGAGATGCTGTTTGGAGTCTTTGGCAGGTCCCAATTGGTGAATCACGATGCAGACCCTTGGGATTTTGGAGCAGAGCCCTGCCATCCTCTGCAGATAACTACTCTCCTTTTGAGAAACAGCTTTTGGCTTGTTAGTAGGCTTTAGTAGAGACTGAATGCCTAACCATGGGCCACCAAGTCACCATGAGTCCTGAGCTGCCCATCATGAACTGGGTTTTGTCTGACCCACAGAGTCATGAAGCTGGACGTGCACACCAGCATTCCATCATTAAATGGAACTGGTATATCAGTGATCGGGCTCAAGCAGGACCTGAAGGCACAAGTAGGTTGCATGAAGAAGTGGCCCAAATGGCTATGGTCTCCACTCCAGTCACATTACCTTCCCTCTCCCAGTCTGCACCTATGGCCTTATAGGGAGTTCCTTATGATCAGTTGACTGAGGAAGAGAAAACTCATGCCTGGTTTACAGATGGTTCTATGCGATATGGAGACACCACTTGATACTGGACAGCAGCAGCATTGCAGTCCCTTTCTGGGACCTCCTTGAAGGACAGTGGTGAAGGGAAATCCTCCCAATGGACAGAACTTTGCATGGAACAAGAAATGGCCAGATGTATGATTGTATATGGATTCATGGGCTGTGGGTAATGGCTTGGCTGGATGGTCTGGGACTTGGAAGGAGCATGATTGGAAAATTGGTGACAAGGATGTATGGGGAGGAGGTATATGGATAGATCTCTCTGAATGAGCCAAAGGAGTAAGGATATTTGTGTCTCATGTGAATGCCCACCAAAAGGTGACCTCGGCAGAGGAGGACTTTAACAATCAGGTGGATAGGATGACACGTTCAGTGGAAACCAGCCATCCTTTTTTTTTCCCCAGCTACTCCTGTCATTGATCAATGGGCTCATGAACAAAGTGGCCATGGTGGCAGGGATGGAGGTTATACATGGACTCCCGCTTACCAAGGCTGATATGGCTACTGGCACTGCTGAGTGCCCAATCTGCCAGCAGCAGAGACCAACACTGAGTCCGCGATATGGAACCATATCTCAAGTTAATCAGCCAGCAACCTGGTGGCAAGTTGATTACATCGGACCACTTACATCATGGAAAGGACAGCGTTTTGTTCTTCCTGGAATAGATACTTATTCTGGATATGGATTCACCTTCCCTGCAGCTACACAAAGACCTATGGTTCTCCTAGCCATGGTGTCCACCACCTGCCACTCCATCAGCTCTACCAGAGCCCCTTTGGCACTTCTGCTGATCAGAAGGCCTTACTGTTTCTATATGGTCCCAGTTTCCAGGCTACTCTACATTCTGAGGGCAGGGTTAATGTCTTAGTCATCTGTATACCTAGGGCCTAGTATAGGACCTAGCATGTGACAGGTGTAGGAGATGTACAGCTACACCCATGTTGTGTGGGTCTCCATAGCAACATGGGGCCCTTGCACATGCCTTTCAGAACTCAGTAGGTCCAGACTCACCTGGAGAACTATCTTTCCCCCAGTTGGGCCCTTTGGGGTCCTTGATCCAGGGTGCAGCTCTACGTTCCAGCTTGGAAATCAAGTCTGGCTTAGCAGCAGTGGGCCCTATAACAAGGAGGGAGCGTCACAGTGTAGTAACTACCATGGCCTGCCAAGTCAAGGAGCCAGCCTCACACTCTACATGGACCTATACCACTCAGGGATGGGCCCAGGCTCTACCTCTATAAGATCCATTCACTCAGGGCAGGGTAGAAGATACTCATCTAGGTGCCAATTTGTTCTTCAAACCCAAAGAGGTTTGAAGAAGAGACTGGAGCACATCCCCTAACTCCACGTGCCAGCCATGGGAATCCTGAACCAGCTAAACACATCTTGAGGGGAAGGGGGAGATGGAAGAAACACAGATAACAAAACAGAAGAGGAAACAAGAGGGATCATGAAGAAAGTCACACAAGAAGTGCAAGAGACAGACCCTCTTCAACAAAGAAAAGGGAAACCAATTAACACAGACACAGAAGATAACTTGGGACCTCTGAGCCTTAAAGGGAAGGATATGGAAGTGAACTAAACCCCAACTAGCAGAAGAATTTGCGTGAAAATACCAAAAAAGGAGACAAACGGAGCTGTGGTCTGGCAGCAATCCTGACGGCACAGCTTGGAGATTCCCGAGTGGTGGTAGGACCTAAGAATTAACCTAAAATCACCCTGCTAGCCAGTAACTGCATGGAGGACTGTGCATGGTGGCTGGAGAACAAGCGGAGAAGGTGAAGAGAAAGGTGGGCTGAGCTGTGGACTTTTGCTGGTTCGGAGGGTGCCGCCATTTTGAAGGTTTAAAAAGAGGCTTGACTATTTTGGATATTTAAAGAGACAGTGCTCTCGCAGATTCCTGGGGCTTAAGAACACATTATGCTCTCCAGCAACCCCAAGGACACTTGGGACCTGCAAGACTGACAAGTTTTTTGAAGGTTATTCAATTGCAATTTGTGTCTGATTGAGTGGGAGACAACAGTCCCCATAAGACACAACTACACCCACACCTCCTGCAACTTCACTACTGAGCGACAGCCACTACCTCCTTCTCCACCAACAGGCCG
>NW_006922661.1:199640-209083 GCF_000298275.1 Orycteropus afer afer
GGATGTACACTGGGAAGAGGTAACTATGGGGAGGAAGTGGGAGGGGAGCTGTTGCATTGTGGTAAACTGTGGTCAATGTCATGAGACAAAGTATATGTAAACTGCTATATGGAAAGTGAATTTGCGCTGTAAATCTTCACCCAAATCACAATAAAAAATAAAAATAAAATTTAAAAAAAAAGAAGTGCAAGAGAGCCCCTGCACTGTCCAGATGCTGCCCTCTGTGCAAGGGGGCACCCTACACGGGCCTCTTAAAAGCACCTGCCACCAACAGTGAAACCGGGGGTCTGACTCTCATTGGGTGCAGCACTGACCTTTATTTAAAATATGGATATTCCTACAGGTACACAAAAAATTGCATCCTTCATTGAAAACAAAATCCATTAACATCTACTTAGATGCTTTGTATGTGTGTGCATGAATGTTGGTGTAAACATGCTCTGGAAGGACATATAAGCAGCGGGCCACTGTGGGGCTTCTGGGAGGAAGCAGACTCCCTTCTTCCCTCTTCCTTGGGTTTTTAGCTTTTAGTGACAACACTTTTGGTCTGTGAGAAGTAGTTGCTTTTCATATGACAATCAGTAACTTACTGGCCAGTAGCTACTATGTATACTCCTATACCTCTCTTCTTGCTGGGATAAAACACCTGTTTATCCAGTTGTATCTGTGGCCATCGGTAATTCATTAAGCTTAGATCTGGTGTCTCCTGAAGCAGCTGTGAGGATGGAGAGGGACAGGTTAGCAAAATAACCCACAAGGATCAGGAACCAACTCTTGGGGAACCAGACTGCCTTTCAGAGATAAGAATGGGGAAAAGTTTACGTAGAAGCTCTAATGGTCTCTGGAAAGATGTATCAGATTCATTTTCTCTGCTCTGGCTAAAGGGTGCTTACTGAATTGGGTATCTTAGTTGATTGGAGACCATTCTGGCTCTGCAGGGTTCTTGGCAGCAAAACCAACCCCAGTTTTCTCCAAAGGCAAAAAGAAGATGGTGGCAGTAAGAGAGGTAGAAACAATGGCCTCAACTATAGAATCTGCACTGCTTCCAGCTCCTTCTATGGACACATGTGCCTCTTACCGCAACCCCAGCATTTGTGACATACAAGGAGACGGACCTAGGCAAATGAGGAGGACACACTGACCTTGTTCAATTCAGAGAGCTTGGTTTGGACAGTTCCCATGGCTAGTGATTGACCCCAAAGAGACCAAGCTCTTCTGCTCAGCTTGTAAAGCAAGACCCATGACAAATCATCCCGGTTAGTCAAAGGTTACACTGAGCCTTTCAAAGTAGAAACTTTAAAGTACCATGAGGTCAGCAAAGCACACAAGCTCTGTGTCAGCACTACAGGGGTCAATGAAGATGCCCCTCAGGCTTCCCTAGTCCCCGAGATCTCCAGTGACCTGATGACCAACATGGGGCACTTTTTGAATGCTGCCTATTCCATTGCATACCACTCAAGGCTATTGAATGACTTTGAGAATATCCTACAGCTTCTCCAAAGCACTGGAACCATGATTTTAGGCAAGTACTGAAATCACACTGCATGCACCCAGTTCATCAAGTACATCTCTGAGACCCTGAAGAAAGAGATCCTGGAGGATATCCAAGACTCCCCTTGTGTGAGCATGTTGCTGGATAGCACCATGGATTCCTTTCACTAGTCATGTGTGGGGATTTATATCCGTTCCTTGAAGGACATGGAGGTGAAAGAGTCTTACATCACTTTGGCCCCTCCATACAATGAAACTGTGGATGGGTATTTTGAAAACATCATTTCTGCCCTGGATGAAATGGATATCCCTTTCTGGAAGCCTGGCTGGGTAGTGGGCCTTGCTGAGTTGCAAAGGAGGCCTTGTGGAGAAGTTGCGAGAGGTCATCCCCCAGCTGTTGCCTGTGCACTGTGTGGCTCACCAGCTCCACCTGGCTGTGGTCGATGCATGTGGAAGCATTGACCTGGTGAGGAAGTGTGACCGGCACATCCGGACTATCTTCAAGTTCTATCAGTCCTCAAACAAAAGGCTCCATGAGCTGCAGGAGGGCGCGGCACTGCTCGAGCAGGAGATCCTCTGCCTGAAAGACCTGAACGCTGTCAGGTGGGTGGCCAGCAAGAGGCGGACGCTGAATGCACTCCTTGTAAGCTGGCCAGCACTGGCTCGGCACCTGCAGAGCGTGGCTGATGCTGGAGGCCAGATTGGGCACCGAGCCCAAGGCATGCTGCGGCTGATGAAGAACTTCCACCTCGTCAAGTTCTGCCACTTCCTCCTGGACTTCCTGAACATCTACAGACCTTTATCTGAGGTGTGCCAGAAAGTAGTCGTGCTGATCACGGAGGTGAATACCACACTGACATGGGCCTGCGTGGCCCTGGAGACCCTCCTGCACCAGGCAGGGCCCAAGGAGGAGGAGTTCAATGCCAGCTTTCAGGACAGGCAGCTGCATGGCATCCCTCTAGGCAGGAAGGAGGTGGTGGAGCAGTGGTTCCAGGCAGACAGGGAGAGAGTGGTCCTGACTGGGATCAAGTGCCTACAGCGGAGATTTGATGCAGATTGTCCTCCACAGTTCAAGAACATGGAAGTGTTCGATACCATGGCCTGGCCAGATGGGATGGAACTTGTCAACTTTGGGAACGATGACATTCTTGCCCTTGCCAGGTATTTTTCACTCTCATTCCCCACGGGGTACAGTGAGGAAGCTTTGCTGGAGGAGTGGCTGTGCCTAAAGGCTGTGGCCAAGAACCTCCCCTTCTCCATGCTGTGTAAGAACGTGCTTGCCCAGCACTGCCCCTTCCCCCTGCTGAGCAGGCTGGTGGCTGTGGTGGTGTGTGTGCCCATGTCCACGTCCTGCTGTGAACGTGCATTCCATGCCATGACCCAGATCAGGACTGATGAGAGGACCAAGCTCTCCAATGTGGTAGTCAACATGCTCATGATGACAGCTGTAAACGGGGTGGCAGTCACAGAGTATGACCCACAGCCAACCAGCCAGCGCTGGTACCTGACCTCGTCTGACCACCGCTTCAGGCATGTCTATACCTGTGCCCAAGTGCCTTTGTGCTCGCACACTGGTAAGTACATCAGGCATGTATGGCATAGTCCCTGGGGGTGGGAACACCATGCTAATGTGCCATGAATTGGATAAAGGCCCGTGTCTGTGAGCCTAGCATGAGTAGTTGAGTATCTGCTGAATCTCTGGTATGTTTGCTGGCCAGCAGGTGCTGGAAACACATGCCTCCCCTATAAGCTGATAACCCAGCAGAGACAAGGCATGCCCACTGTAGGCAGCAGGGTCTAGAGTTCAGAGCAGGAATTCTGAGCATGTGCCCAGGTCCAACTTCTAGCTCTGCCACCTAGCTTGCTGTGTGACCTAGGGCAATTCAGACACTTTGTGCTTTAGGTTTTCATTTGTAAGATGAGTTAATATGTATAAAGCACTTAGGCAATTTAAGGGTTAGATATGACTAAGGCAACCACTCATGATATCTGGAAGGTGAGGTGGACTCTGTTGGACTCCAGGTGAGGCTGTATGGACTTGAGTTGAGCAGTTGTTTTTGAGAGGGAGAAGATCAGGAAGATCAAGGAAGAAGTGGCAGCAGGTCAGGAGGTAGGAAGCAGAGCAGATCCGGAGGAGAGGGGAGCAGGTGTGGGGGTTGAAGCAGGTTGGGGAGGTCGGAGCAGGTCAGGGAGGTCGGAGCAGGTCAGGAGGAGGTTAGTGCATGTCAGGGAGGTGATACTTGGGGTGAAGGCTAGGGTGTCTCAGGCAGAGGAAGAGCATGGACCAGGTTGAGAACAAGCTAATCCTACTGAGGCCCAGGGAAGGAAACCACCTGATGGGACTAGAGGAGAAAGTTATAGGAGAGGGCAAGTTCTGGACACTGAAACCAAAGCAAATGAGCACTGAGATTCCCCAGCTGCTCGGTGCTTTTTTGAACTGTGACAGAACAGTGATTGTTCTCTTTTGGTTCATTTTTGTAGTTGGCCTCCTTCCTGTGCCCTCCAGCTGTGATCATCAGCAGTGGGGCTGGGTCTCAGGGCAACAGAGGTGTGGGGAGTCGGGTGCAGAGCAGTGCAAGGGGAGGCACAGTGGGGCAGAGTGCAGAGAGGAGAAAAGGCCACAGGCGAGCAGGAGGCTCAGCGAGTCTGTCAGCAGGTGTGTCATGTGATCCTTCTCAGTGTTCAGCCTCTGGGGAGACAAGAAGACAATTATCATGTGTGCCCCTTGGGAGATGACCCTTTTGTGGGAGTAGCAGGACTGGTATGTATGAACTAAATAGGGAATACCCTGGTTTTATGTCACAAAACCCTCCTGGGCAGGGTTTCTCATCCTTGACACTAACCTTGGGCCACATCATTCCTTGTGGTGACAGATGTCCTGTGCACTGTAGGATGTTGGACGGCATCCTGGCCTCTATCCATGAGGTACCCAGTAGATACCAGTAGCAGCTTCCCCACTGTGGCAATCAAAAGTTCCTCCAGACATTGTCAGATGTCCCCTAGGGACAGATCCACACTCCTCATTCCCTAGAACTGCTGTTTTGGTGCTCAGATCCCACCAGGAGATGGTACGGTGGAGTGCAGTTCTAGTCCAGCCTGCAGTCGGTCCCACTGGATGTACCTGGGCTCAGCTGGAAGCAGGAGGGTTATTAGTCTGTTCCCATCTGATGGTTGGTTCTCTCTCCTTCTGCCTGAGGTGCTGGACTCAGGAATGAGGCGAAGGGAGTGATCAGCATGGAGAAGTCCATGACCAGAAGGTGCCCACCCAGCCTCACAGGGAGCCGGCAGAACTGCAGAAGGATTGCGCTATGGTATCACCCAGCAGGCTTGTGCATCCCCCCAACAGCTGTGTCAACAGAGAGGGGCTGGAGCCAGAGCAGGCATGCTAGTGCTGTCTGTGGCCAAGGCCACCTGAGTGGTGGCCACAGTGACAGGCTTTCTAAAAAGACTCTAGAGTGCCCCAGATCTGTGTTTGGTAGAAAAAAAAAAAAAACAGAAACTGGCCACTGACAAGACCACATTCCTGAGAGGTGCCACAGCTGTCACCTTCCCACACTTAAACTCTTAGAAAAAGGCTTATACCACAAATTCACTTCTGGGGTAGTCCAGGAAGTCACCCCATTGTGAGAGATGTCACCAGCACACTCCTGACGGCTTGAAGGAGCAACTTGGCCCACTGGCTAGGTGGGGAGCATCCAGGAAGCCCTCACAGTGCTAGTGGCACTGGCCAGAGCTGCATGTCAGGGTGGAGGGCTACAGGCCCACAGCAGTCCTCAGTCTTGGGGCTCATTCTGGCTCCTGTGGCAGAAGCAGTGAGCCTCACCTTCAAGTGAGGGATACACAAAGAATTCTCTACCTTCTCCCACGCTCCTTTCAGAATGAAACAAACTAAAGGCCCATTGAACTGAGCCTGAAGAAGGCTGCCCTTCAAGAACTTCTGGACAGCGTGTGTGGGGAAGGGTCCCCCTGGAGGGTGGCCAGATACTTCCCGAGCTGCATCACACTGGGCCCTTCCGAAAAGTGTGCAAGACCAAGCCGGAGTTGAGAGGCTAGGATTCTGCCCAGCTCTGCTGCAAGCAGAGGTGCCCCTGTGGTTTCTCCTTCCCGCTTTGCTGTGCCTCAGTTTCCCTCTCCATGAATGGACAGCAGAGAATCCAGGTGCCTGCTGGCTCCCAGACAGCCCTGGGATTGGTGAAGGGTGTCAGCCTCACACACTGTGTATCCTTGGCTGAGGGCCCCCTGCTGATCAGCCTGAAGTATTGCGCTTTTCCTACCACACTCTTCTGTGGGGCAGCTACGCCAGGCAGGTGTAGTAAGCTCATCCGACAGGGATCGTTTTGTGTATAGTTCTGTCTTCTACAGCATGGGTGGGGCCACTTCTCACTTCCTAACAAGGCAGCAGCTGCCTGTCACCTCCTTTTACTCAGCAGGCATGGTGCTGCATCCTGACCTCCTTGTTGCCCCTCTCCTGGAGGGTCCCTGTTCTGTGTAGCCCATCCAGATGGTCTGGCCCTTAAGAACCAGCAGTCCATAAGGTTCTGGAAGCTACTTGGGATGTCATCTCTGAGCATCCTCTATGACTGCAGACCTCATTTCTGGTACCCCACCCTTAGTCTCAGTGCCTTCCTTCCCTGTCTGGCCTGGAATTCCTCTAAGAGGAAATGTGGAAATGTCTCCCTTTCAGCTGTGTGGGCTGGGAGTCTGAGGTTGCTAGGTGCCCTCCGGAACAAGACACTGCTGTCCACAGGGCCAAGATGCACAGCCCTGCCTCCCCTCCCACAGCAGTTTCTGTTGGGAGTTCAGGAATTCACCTTTGGTTAGGGGGCTGAGTTGGTGGGATGGAAAAGAAAGGCCTCTTCAAGTGTGGGTGTGCCCAGCCACACCCAGAGGGTTCCAGATGGAAGTGGCTTCCCCAAGTTCCTCAGGACAAAAGACTGGGCTTCTGCGGGGGTGATTCAGGAGCCAGGTGGGGTCCCCCCCCAGATAGCAGGATACTGAAGTGGTACCCTCTACCCTGCAGAAAGCATCTAATGGCAGGCTTGGACCAGGGTGACAGAAACACCATTTAGCTTAGGTATTTGTACTGCGTCTCTTGGGTATCGCTGCCCTGGTTTCCTGCTTATTTTAGCTAAAGGCAAAGAGGGCTACTGCTGTTTTATGGAAGGAAGGACAGACGAGGACTGAAGCACTGTGAAAGCCTTTGCTGGAGACCATTGCCCAGGTTCACCCCTTTGTCTCCAGAGGCTAGCTGCACCACAGACCCTAGGGCCTGGAGATGCTCTGGCTGGGCAGGGCTCCTGGTTTTGCCTCCCCTACAAAATGCCAAAGTGTGCTAGGGGTGGAAGGAGCAAACACTTTCCCTTGGCCAGAGTCCTAGCCAACAGTCCCTGTCACCTTCAGTGTCTCTGTATAAATCTTGTCATTTCCTCCTCCCTCCCCATGATGGATGCCCTCAGGTCTGACATCCTGAGCAACTGGTAATTTGATTTCAGTGGCCATCCTTTGGGATAAGGTGGGGGTGAGGGCCTCTGTCCTGCCTGATGTCAGCAGAGGGTAGAGCCACTGCCTAGAGCGTTGCTGCACTGAGCTGGTCCTGCAAAGGCTGCATTCCTGGCTGAAGGGTACCCAGGAGGCTCAAGTAGAATAGGCCAGAGTGCTATAGGTGTCTGCTCAGCTGAGGGCACGGGGTGACTGACCAACCGCAGGGAGGGCCTCTCAGGTTTCAAATATGTGCAGATGAAGTTTAAAAACATGGTGTCCAAGTCTTCCCCTTTGGCTACTTAAATAAAGCCTCTGGCTTGTGAGTCCCATAAGCAGGAAGTGGGCAGGTGGAGACACCATTCAGTCTTTCAAGACAACAGGCCAGGACACAGTGTGGTCAGAGTAAGGAAGTGTGTGTTCATCTGTCTCCTTGCTCTCTGTTTCCTTCCTTGCTAATCTTTGAAATTCGAGCCAAACTGTTTCTGCCAGGATGGGTTAGGGGGAGGTAGAGGGAACTCCCACTTAGCAAGACAACTAATGAAGTACTTCTGTGCCTTACTTTCTAAGCACTTTATAATTTATAAAGTACTTTCACACACATGATCTCATTTTGTTTACAAGTGTTCTGGTTACCTAGTGCTGGTCTGACAAGAATATACCACAAATGGGATGGCCTTAACAAACAGGAGTTTATTCTCTTATAGTTTGGAGGCTTTAAGTCCAAGTTCAAAGTGCCAGGCTCTAGGGGCTGGGTGAAAGCCCCTCAACCTTGGGGTCCAGCTCTGCCTCCTGCTCCCGGCCCACTGGAGCTAGAGGCATTTCTTCACTCAGACAGCTGCTGGCTGCTGAGGCTGAGAAGCCCCAAGGTTGACAAGTAAAAAGGCACAGTCCCGATGTTACCCAACCACACTGCAGGCCATTAACTTAAGTCCAATGTAAGTCCCAAGGTTGGCAGAGCATAGTAGGCTGCTGAGCAACGACACGGCTACCTGCAGGGTCCAACCATGCCATAGGCTAGAGACCATTCCCCAAGGCTTCTCCTTATATACAGGAAGCAGACCACATTCCCTAAGGTAGCTACACAGCTGCTCCCTGTAGATTCCACTATGGAGTACCAATCTCATCATGGGGAATACTACATCCAGCTGCCCAGCCACTCAACCAGGCCCAGCCAAGTTGACACACAAACTAAACTACCACAATAAGGTTTCCACCAGTAATGAAAGCTGCTGTGGCAGCCCTCGGAGGCTGAAGCCTGAACACCTCACCAAGACAGAGTTCCTTAAGGAGTCGCTGTTCAAATCCCTAATGGCTCAAATAGCTCTACACACAATATGTGGGCTCTTGGAAACACCCATGGCCAGGGTTCCTGATGCCTGGGGGACAATTGAGTCTTCTGAGTTGAGCAACATGCCACCTTAGTTCTCCCTGGCTTATTCTAGGACCTGCATCATCCCCACTCCCACACACCGCTGTCATGTTCATGGGGAGATGGTGATGAGGGGAGAGCAGCTTTTTGTTGAATGTCAGCAGCACCTGAGCCCCCTCCAAGCTCCATGGCGCTCTTCTGCTATGGCCTGCGTTTGGATGTGCAAGGTAAGTCCGTAGGAAGGACTCAAACAATGTGGGTCCACAGGAGTGAGATGCAGTTACAGGAAGCACCCAGTGGGCAGCTGAAGAAGTGCTGTGATTCATACCGCTTTTCCAGGCCACGTAAGCAGCTCGTGGGGGACTTGGTAAGTAGCTATTTCTTTGTATTCACTTTGTCCTGCAAAAAGTTTACCTCCTTACTTTCTTTTTGCAATGACTTCTTTATCCATTTAAAGCTTCTGTATTTATATTTTCAAACCAGCTGAACCATTTTAGTATGTCTGGTATAAATAAAAGTACTGTCGGAGCTCAGCAGAGGGAGATGGCTTGGAGATGGGCAATGTTTAGTGGGGAGGTTAAGCTGAAAGATTTAGAGAAGAGGACAATCTGTGTCTAAAATGTAGGCAGGCTTTCATTGTAAACCAGAGCACCTTCAGGTCCGCAAAGAACCACATGCAGGCTGCCGCTGTTGCTGCAGTTTCACCCCCTCCTTCAGGACACCTTTCCCTAACTGGCCCTCTCTTACACAGCCTCTCGCATAGGAGAGAACAGTGATTCCGAGAACACTGGGCCAGGAAGTCTAGATACGAGTCTCAGTTTCATCACTGATTTTGGATGTGCTTGAGAAAAATAGTCACTCAGGGTGCCAGGCCTTGATTTCCAACTGGTCCAAAAGGACTGCCCAGCCCACCTCACATGGTCGAGTGAGGAGACCAGGTGTTGTAACTACTGCCTACTCTCAGGCTCCCTGGAGCAATGGGGCTGTGGAGCCAACACCACTTAAGGGCCGTGGGGGGGGGAGGTGCCACTCCATAGAATCCAGTTTTGTCACCAGAGGGAAGCTTTGTGAGCCTGGGGACTTGGACAAGAAGGCAGCTCCA
>NW_006922661.1:209398-210924 GCF_000298275.1 Orycteropus afer afer
TTTGAGTGTCTCTGTAAAGCAAGGGCTCCAGTGGGAACCTGTGGTTTATGGACTGTTTTGATTGCAGGCTCAGAATTCCAGATGGACTCATAGCTCTCTGAAAGAGTCTGAGTGTAACTGAAGGCACGGAGGTGCTAGTAAGTTAAGTGACTTTGCATATAGTAATACAATAGGTGTTCAGTACAGGTTTCTTTTTTTTTTTTTTGGTAATGAAAAGGGGTATTGGCTGACTGAGCTCATAGGTAAATGCCTGTGGGGTACCTTGTGGGGGCACACTTTAAAGATGGCTCTACTGTAATAAGTACATAGAGCCAACATCTTCTGACCTCCTCTAAGTTCACAAGAGGAAGATGGAACCACCATCAGCAGCCTCAGGCTTATTCCTATGAGGCCAGACATGCCACCACCCTCCAGCCTTGTTACCAACTCTGACACCAACCTTCCCTCCCATGCCACTCACTGCTGCTCTGCTGGGTTCAATAATTTGTTGCAGTGGTCACACAGAACTCACAGATAATACTCACAATTTAGGGGTTTATTAGGGAAGTAACAGGCTATAATTCAGGTTTAGGAACATGCTCAGGATACAATTCTTTGATCAGGACAGTCTCCCCTCTGCTGTGCCCTCAGACATGCCTATCTGGCCCTTGGCCTCTCAGCCTGGCCTCTGCCCTGCTGGGGCAAGTGTTACAAAGCTCTTTTAGCTCTGCTGATAGGTACACCTAGGTGCACCCCACTCTACCAGCAAGCCTCCTGACCAAGGACACTCAACTTTCTCGCTCTGTGGGCCAGGTAAGCCCGCCATTCTCTCTCCTGCCTCTTGGTTCCACTGCTGCCATGTGTGCTGGGGTATCTCTACCAAGAAAGTCCAGCACAGGGATCTCAGGTCCAAAGACACACGAGCTCCACTTCACCTCCAGCTCTTCTCTATCGATGGCAGTGAGATCATCTCTTTGTCTCTGAGAGGCCTCATGTTAAGCCTGGCAGAGTGACAAAACTAACCAGTCCCAGCATCAGAGTTCTACACACCTTATTTGCATGGTCCCACCCAGTAATCCAACGGGAGTTACAAAGACTATGGCTAGAAAAGCCATACCAAGTCATTCACTGCACAGCACTACACACATACATGCACATGCCCCATACTTGTCAAGAGCCTAAGTTTTCTCCACCTGTGTCCATTTCTTTGGTTAACTGTTAGCTCTTATGGCTATAAAATGATCTCCTATAATACCCAAAGCCCCTGCTGTTCTATAAGAGACAGTCAGATGTTCACACAGCTGCTACTCCCAGAAGACAGAGGTGGGAAGGCAGGGCATGTGTGTAGCCAGCCTTGGAAGGATGTGTCTCAGAAGCCCAACTACTTGGAGGGAGACAGGGTGAGCACCCATCCCTGCATTTCAACCTCAAGTTTTAACCATAGTTTGTAGATCAAATGTCAGGTTCAGGGAAGTCAGAGCATTTGCCTAAAGCCATACAGCAGTTAAGTGATCCGGCTCTCACTTGCCCAAGCTTTGCAGTATGCC
>NW_006922661.1:211659-213329 GCF_000298275.1 Orycteropus afer afer
ACCAAGAGGTACCTGGCCCTTGCTCCTGACTGCGTGTTTAGTGAGCCAGGTTAAGTCCCTACCTAAGCACACCTATCATGAGGTCGACACAATAGGTGCCCCACTCCATCCTTTCAAAACTGGAGAACCTGCAGCTGGCTGGTACCATAAAAGTCATCTCCTTTCCTATAGATAGAAAGTGAATGATGGGAGGTTTGCAGAAAAGGCCTGGGCATGTAGGAGTTTGTGAGACTGATAGTGGCAGCTTCTGAGATTTGTAGCTTTTAGATGTGTCCCCCATGGAAGAGTAAACATGAGCTAGCACTGTCAAGCTTTCTCGCCCTGCCCGAGTCCATCCTTCTGGGTGTAGCTTGTCTTGAGGTTTGTAAATGCCCCTGTATTCTCATGAGGCTTCCCAAACTATTGAGAAACAATACAAATTAGTAAGTGCTGAAGGATCATCGAATGGTGGATCAATTGGGCTGGCATAGGTACCTGAAGGGTCAGTGAACGCCATGAGGTTTCGGAGGAATTTCTAGGAATATGCATCTTTAAGGCTTACAGGCTGGTGGGGTTATGGTTCTGTTTGGATTGGTTTCTGTTGAAGGACTGGAAACCCTTATCTAACACTATTCTTCCCTTTCAGATTTAGAGATGGTCTGATTTGGCAGCAAGACAATTCATGGAGACAGCCTAGATAATCTTAAACTCACATTTTAGGATTGCATATAGATCCCATGTCAATCCTGAAACTGGATTTGTACCACCCACTCAAGATGCCTTGGGCTTACCCTATCTCGGGCAATGGAAAGAGGTTATATACCTTAGGAGAGTTCATGAAACAAGCTGGACCTTAAAAGGAGGAAGAGTAAAGTTACTTCAGAGCAACTTTGGGAGTGCCAAGAGCTAAACAAAACAGTGCAACTATCATATTTTCACACTTTCCAGAGGCTCTTGAGGAAAAACAGGCTCAACCAACCACAGGGCCAATCAAGTTCTCGGTCTAGGTCTCCCTGACCCCATCCCCCCACCATGCTGGGAACTTCCTGTTAGAGTATGAGCCAGAGAAAGGTCAGCATCTTCTCTGGGAGGCCACCAGCTCCTAATTCCTTCTCATCACATCCTAGTACAGTTCCTTCTGCTGTTTCTCAAGGGCCACTCCCTCCTCTGCTGAGAACAGACAAGCCCTGCAAAGACAAGAGTGCATCCAGAGTTGTCTCCATCAGCTACTCTGATACTCCCTGTGTCTGCAGAGAGATTACAGACTTCTGTGGGTCTGAGGGAGCTCTGGTGGCATCGTGCCTAAGGCATCTGACTGCTAACCAGACGGCTGGCGGTTCAAACCCACCAGCCACACCTCGAAAGGAAGACTGGGCAATCTACTTCCGTAGTGATACTGCCTTGGAAACCCAAGGAGTGGGTGCTATGAGTTGGGACAAACTTGACGGCAATGAGTTTGGTTTTGAGATACATATATATATGTATAAATATTTTTTCTGACACAAAATTCAGGAAAGTAGATCTTGTAGAAACACGGAGATGGACTCTCATAGTGATTTCTTGGAGGACCCGTCGATGCAGAGTGTATCTTCATGTGGGTCAATGTCCACAAAAGTGCACACTCTTCATGGAAATCCTAGCCATTCTCTACAATCCACTGAACTCCGGGCTAACGAGTCTTCAGCCTCTGA
>NW_006922661.1:214844-215974 GCF_000298275.1 Orycteropus afer afer
GCAGATAATGGTGCTGCTCTAGAAAAGTGAAGACCACTGACGCCAGGAATGAGTTCAGTGTCACTTTTATGCAGTATTCCCTCCTCCGGCCAATGGAAGGATGGTCAGTCAGGGATGGTCAAGGTCACTATTCTGACTAGCTGTGTGACTTTTCACCCTTTCAAGCCTACTTCTTCGTAGGTAAAATGGGAATAATGTTAATACCTGCTTTATTAGGCTTACACGAAAAAATAAGCAGAAAACATTTAACGATGCGTGGCACGTATTAGGTACTTAATCTTTAGCTCCACCACTTGTGTGTCAGTCTGTCCTCCCGTGGTGGCTTGCGTGTTGCTGTGATGTTGGAAGCTATACCGACAGTATTTCACATATCAGCAGAGTCATCTGTGGTGGACAGGTTTCATTGGAACTTCCAGGCAAAGACAGACTAGGAAGGATGTAGCCAGGTCTACTTTTGGGGGGGAAAAAAAAAGAATTGGCCTCTGAAAACCTTATGAATACTGGTGAAACAGTGTCTGACATAGTGATGATGAGCCCCTCAGGTTGGAAGGCACTCAGAATACTACTGGGGAAGAGCTGCATCAAAATAGAGAGTCTACCTTAATGATATGGATGGGGTAAAGCTTTCTGGACCTTCATTTGCTAATGTGGTATGACTCAAAAGGAGAAGCAGCAGCTGCAAGATGTTTGCAGAACATAGAATGGACAGAGTATGAATCTAGGAAACCTGAAAGTTGTGAAAAATGAAATGGGATGCATAACAATCAGTACCCTAGGCAGCTGAATTAGCCATTTTGAACTGGACAGTCATATGATCTGTTGTACTGGGAGTGACAGGAATGATGTCACACTCATCATCAAAGAAAAAAAAATCCATTTCAAGATCTATCTTGAAATTCAGTGTTGTCAGTGATAATATCTGTATGTCTACGAGGAAGATGAGTTAATACAGCTATTATTCAAATTTACACACCAACCATTGAAGCCAAAGATGAAATTGAAGATTTTTACCAACTTCTGCAGTGTGAAATTGACCAAACATAGAATCAAGATATATTGATAACTACTGGTGATCAGAATGTGCAATTTGGAAAATACGGCTTTGATGATAGAAATGATGCCAGAGATTG
>NW_006922661.1:216584-218613 GCF_000298275.1 Orycteropus afer afer
AATATTACCAAACCACGTGGCAGACCATTAATTCAAGTCTGTTGAAAAGTCCCAAGGTCGGCAAAGCATGGCAGGCTGCTGAACAATGACACGGCTACATGCAGGGTCCAAGTGTGCCATAAGCTAGAGACCATTCCCCAAGGCTTCTCCTTATATACAGGAAGCAGATCACATCCCGAAGGCAGCTACTCAGCTGCTCACAGTAGATTCCACCATGGAGTTGATTACCTGTTTCATCATGGGGAATACTACATCCAGCTGCCCAGCCACTCAACCAGGCCCAACCAAGATGACACACAAACAACTACCACAGTCATTAAAAAGACAGGAAAGGAGGGGAGGGCCAAAATGGATGTCAGAAGAGACTCTGAAACTTGTTTTTGAAAGGAGTGTAGCCAAAGTGAATGAAAGATGATGAAGTGGAAGAGCTGAACAGAAGACTTCAAAGACGACAAAGTAGTGTATTATAATGAAATGTGCAAAGACCTGGAGTTGAAAATCAAAGGGAAAGAAGACTCTCAGCATTTCTCAAGCTGGAAGAACTGAAGGAAAAATTAAAGCCTTGAGCTGCGATATTGAGGGAGTCTATAAGCAAAATAGTGAAGGATGCTAGAAGCATCAAAAGAAGATGGAATACACAGTCACTGTACCTAAAAGAATGGGTCAATGATCACTGAGTTCAGGAGGCAGCATAGCATATGATCAAGAACCAATGGTGTTGCAGGAAGAAGTCCAAGCTGCACTCATGGAATTGGCAAAAACCAGGCTCTAGGAATTGATGGAATACCCATTGAGATGTTCCAGCAAATAGGTGCAGTATTGGAGGTGCTCATTCGTTTATGCCAAGAAATTTAAAAGACAGATAACTGGCCAACTGACTGAAAGAGATCCATATTTGTATCCATTGCAAAGAAAGATGATCCAACAGAATGCAGAAATTATCAAACCATATCATTATTATCACACACGAGTAAAATTTTGCTGAAGATAATTAAAAAATGATTGTAGCAGTATATTGACAGAGAACTTCCAGAAATTCAAGCTGGATTCAGAAGAGGGTGTGGAATGAAGAATATCATTGCTGATGTCAGATGGATCTTGGCTCAAAGCAAAGGATACCAGAAAAATGTTTACTTGTGTTTTAATTGACTATGCAAAAACATTTGATTGCATGGATCCTAAACTGTGGATAACACTGAGAAGAATGGGAATTCCAGAACACTTAATTGTACTCATGAGGAAGGTATACATAGACCAAGAGGTAGTTGTTCAAATAGAACAAAGGGATATTGCATGGTTAAAATAAGAAAAAGTGTGCATCAGTGTTGTGTCCTTTCACCATACTTATTCAATCTGTATGCTGAGCACATAATCCAAGAAGCTGGACTATATGAAGACAAATAGCATCAGGGTTGGAGGAAGACTCATTAACAACCTGTGTTACGCAGATGACACAACCTTGCTTGCTGAAAGTGAAGACTTAAAGCACTTACTAATGAAGATCAAAGACTATGGCTTTTAATATAGATTACATCTCAACATAATGAAAACAAACATTGTCACAATTGGACCAATAAGCAACATCATGATAAATGGAGAAAAGATTGCAGTTATCAGGGATTTCATTTTACTTGGATCCATAATCAATGCCCATGGAAGCAGCAGTCAAGAAATCAAAGGACTTATTGCACTGGACAAATCTGCTATAAAAGGCCGTTTTAAAGTTGTTAAGGAACAAAGATGTCACTTTGAAGAATAAGGTGTGCTTGACCCATGCTATGGTATTTTCACTTGTCTCCTGTGCACGTGAAAGCTGGACATGAATAAGGAAGACTGAAGAAGAGTTGATGCCTTTGAATTATGGTGTTGGTTAAGAATACTGAAAAATAGCATGGACAGCCAGAAGAATGAACAAATCTGTTCTGGGAGAAGTGCAGCCTGAATGCTTCTTAAAAGTGAGAATGGCCAGATTTCATCTCGCCTACTCTGGTCATGTTGTTAGAAGGGACCAGTAGCTGGAGAAGGATGT
>NW_006922661.1:220448-233679 GCF_000298275.1 Orycteropus afer afer
AATGGCAGTGAGTTTTTTAGTGAGCTCGTGGTTAATCAAGCCACTTATGCATTGTTTTGTTGGGTTATGCTGGACATCATTGGGATGTCCTGAATTCAGAACAGGTAAAGTGATGGCCTTCTGATTCCTTAAAAGGGAACAGATTCATTTAGAGAGAAGTGGCATGTTTTTCTGCATGACCAAGTTTTTCAAAACACACAGAATAAAACCTACATTTTAAAAAAATGTATGTGACTTATTTCAGATCTGGACCATGTATTGTAGTTAAACCTGTTTTATTACATTATGTCATGAACTATTAGTTCCTCTTAGTCAGTTCTCCTATTTCCTCTTACATAACAATCAGTATTTTCTCTCTCTCCCTGACAAACCTAAAAGAGTGCTGACTCGTTGGTGTTAAGTACATGGTTTTTCAGAATCTTCAGAGGGTGTATGTGCAAAAAGGAACAAGGCCAGTGGACAGAGCAGATCTGAGGCCCTTTCTGTAACTGTTTCTCAGTCCTTTGAGCATAAAGTCCTTGTCGTCCCAGGAAGGGCCTGAGAGGGCTGGGATTCGGTGGCTATTCAGGATGGTGGTTGGGATTGTGGGGGAGACCAAGTGCACCTGCAGTGTAGGGATAATTACATGCACTGAATCGGTAGACGGGAAGTGACAAGCACACTACAAGGTAGATGCATCCAGGCAAGAGCGCCGCAAAGTTGGGTAACAAAACATACACCTGGGGATAACACTGATGCAGAGCAGATAACAATTTATGACAACTCTCAGGGTGTCGGGCTCTCCACTGGCTCCTGCGGGGATTCCTGCATTCTTCCTGCAAACAGCATTACCAACAGGTCCCGTGAGGCAGTGGAACTGTTTTCAAAGTTAGGTACTTTCCAGGGATTCTTTGGGGGCCACCTACAGCAGGGCATATGGAATTGGGAAGATTTGTCGTGAGTGCTGGGGTCACACATTCACCTGATGTCCTGCCTACTGAGAGGAGTGGCAATCATGCCATTGGTTTGAGGGACAGAAGGTTTGGACTAGGTCTGGAGCAGTGGCTCTCAGGTTATCGGCACTCCTATCTCTGGGCTGTCCCTTCTGACTGGTGCTCAGACTGACAGGAGACTGACTGCAGAAGGGGTCCGACAGGGCAGCAAGGAAGAGCACACTACACTGAGAGGATAAAATCAACCCATACTTTAGCATACTTTTCAATTGCAGCTCTTAAACTGAGTAGAATTCAGCATACTGTGCAGGTGGCATCTGGAAGGCAGTGGGAAAGGGAGTGACACAAGGAATCTTTCTCTGTCCCTGGCCAGGCCTCTGAGGGGCACTGTTGGGTCCATTAAAGTACGGGATGATTCTGACTCACCTCCCTTGAGACCAGCCCTTGTCCTCTTTCCGGACAGCAAGGAGGTTGGAGAGGCCCCAGTAAGTTTATAAGGAGGCATAAACAGTTGGCAGTTGCTTCCATAGCATCCCTGGCTGTCAGACTTAGCTATTCCAAGCCACTAGCTCCAGCCCAACTTAGAAATCTTAACAAATCCACAAAATGTCAGATGAAACCACAACATACCAGCCCAAACTGGGCCCCTAGGGCTGCAGAGTATGATAGCTGCCATGTCACTGTCCCAGAGGGTCAGTCCCGTTCTCCCTGGGTGGGAAGAGAAGTCAGGCAGGCCTGTTCTGGGGTGTGGGGCGAGGCCCTGTGTCTTATGCTCACCATTTCGTGGTCTCTGCAGCTGGCTCATTGCTATCCTGGCTCAGCTGAACCCCCTGTTTGGCCCCCAGCTGAAGAATGAGACCATCTGGTATGTGCGCTTCCTGTGGGAGTGACTGCTGTGGCTCCAGGTCTCAGGTATGGAAGGTGGCAGGTGGTGGTGATAGCAGGCCTCTGGAGGTGGGGAAGAGACCAGGCAGGGCCTGGTAAAAGTGCTGGTTTGGTTTCAGGTGCCCACTTAGTATCTAAGAAAAAACACTGTGCACCTGCCTCCTAGCACTGTGCTGGACACCGGTGGTGAAGGAGGGATACAGATGCTGTCGGTCCTCATACTGCTTCATCCTGGGGTGGGGACGGGGTGGCGCTTGAATTTCGTCATCTCACAGATGTGGACTGAGAGCCATGCCTGGTCCTTGCTGAAGCAGCAGTGACCTGAAGACACGGCTGGCCGGCGGGGGGAGGAGTGGGTGGTTGCTCTGTGATCCAGGCTGGTGCTGCTGAAGGGGGAGGGAGGAGGGCAGGCAGTTCTAAGGCTCTGGAGATGCTGGGCCTGCTCTGCCCTGCTCTGAGGGTGGACTTGCTGTGGGGGTGTGGAGAGCTGGCAGAGGCCCATTCGGATCTTTGGCATCTCCCACCTGGCAGCAGAACTGAGGAGGGCTGACAGAGGGACAGGGAATAGGTAGACAGGCAGGGTGTGGTGCCTCACTGAGCCCCAGCTGGGGGTCTTCAGCCTTGGCCACTGAGGCACTTCCAGGCTCATCCTTGGTAGTGCTGCCACAGCATCTGCAGGTGGGTCACAGGAGGCGTGAGGCATGGATCTGGACAGAGGACATGGAAGGGTGAGCCGAGTGACCCAGGGTGGAGGAAGGTTGTGGAGGCCCCTGTGGGAGGAAGCCTGGGGAGCCCGGGTGGGGCAGGGGTACTCCCACACTCAAGAGTTGATCTTCCCTGTGACATGCTTTTCAGGTGCCCCAGCTCTCTGGACGACCTTTGTGTGACTGTCCCTGATGACCCCTCATCTTCGCCCCCCACCCTCCTACCTTGTGTCTCCCAGCGCTCACTCCTGCTGTCTCCTTGGAAGGACCATCTGCCAGCAGCCTGGGCTAGGGAGGCTCCGGAGCAAGCCCTGAGCTCAGTCAGGCTGGAGCAGGACTAACCAGCCTGATACTCCCCTGCTCTAGAGTTTTCCTCCCTCCCCAGAAAATGCCAGAGCTGGTGAGGTGGGTCTGTCTTTACAAGTGAAGCCAGGACGCAGCCCAGCCCCAGGAAGCAATGTTCTAATAAGCCTTGTGGAGAAGGAACCCAGTTGGGCCTCAGAGAAAGCCGTGGGTGGGAACTCAGGGGCTGGGTGACTGTCCCAGCTTTGCCACCATCCCAGTGAGTGATCCCAAGTAAGCGTCTTCCCCTCTGTTGCTGTCTGGTGCACAGAATGGAATGGCGATCAGACCACGTAAGAACCTTCTGCTCAGGCCTGGGATTGTTCTTCAAGTTTTATGACACGTTTAGTTGTGAAATTTCCAGAAATGATGAAGTAATGGAATAGCATTCACACACACAGAGTAACATGGTAGTTGGGTCAGAGTTGAAGCTTATGTATTTAGGGTCCCTTATAGTTATAAAACCACTTCAGTTGGATTGTTCAGAAAAGCTTTGTCCCCTCAGTGTAGGCTGCTCTTCCTTGCTGCCCTGTCGGACCCCTTCTGCAGCCAGCCTCCTGTCAGTCTGAGTGCACAGTATGAGTCCTGGGAGGCCTGGGTGCAGCTATGTCTAGGTATAGATATAGCTATGTGTAGGTGGCAGCTTTCAGATCTTGTGGGATTGTTCCCCAAGCCCTGGGCCCCCCTGGCTCCTGGCCAGCCCCTGTCTTTGCCCCCATGAGGACGAGGCTTTGTGCCGGAAGATGGTGAGGGTGGTAATGGGGCCCCTGGCCTGTGAAGCAAAATGCACAAGTGTCAAGACTAGAGGGGATCTGGGACCTGTGCCCTCATTCCTCAGAGGAGCCCAGAGAGGCTGGGAGACTAAATGAGACACACACGCGAGAGGTCACAGCGCCTGCAGGAGAGAACCAGGCTTGGTCTGTCTGCTTGGCCATGTTTCCTCCAGGAGAAGAAAAGCCAGCCTCGCTTGCTCGTGGACTTCCATAGGTTAGGAGTTTGCATGGTATAAAGGTAACGAGAAGCCATGTGATCCAATAGGGTTTATGTATCAGAATCCATAGTTTATAACAACATTTCAGAAATGCTTTTTCATTCAAGATGCCTCCATTAATGAAAACACATGGTGTCAACAAAAAACTCAAAGCAGAAATAATTGGGTCATGAAAGGGTTAAAAGAGTGAATGAACAATTTTATTTTAAAATGTTCAATATCTACCATATGCTGGAAATTCCACTTGCAATATTTAAGCTTATGATAAAAATGTTTCAATGTCAACTTTAACATGTGTTTAGACTCTTTGAGGCTGTACATGACCCAGAACGGGTGCTTTCCTTGGGTGCTTGCCACTTACCCCTGGGGGTGCATTTGAGAGGTGTAAGCCCAGATTGGCTGTAGGCCCCAGTTCTGCATCTTCAACAAGCCCCCCTGGTTCTCACGTCCCCTGAACCTCTGCAGAAGTGGGAAGATCCTAGGCCTGCAGAGTCCTGGGTGGTATCCTTGTCCACTGCCAGGCAGCTCTGCTCACTTCTCACTTAGGAACAAACAGCTCTTCCTGCCTCACAGAAGCCAGAAGGATCCAACCCCTGTGAAAGGTGATCCTTCCCACACTTGGGAGAGTCTGTTGCTCAGGATTTCACCTGAACGTCTGATGCTGGAAGATGGAGAGAAAGGCAGGTCACTTAGAAGTTGAAGCACAGGTGGGGACGCACCTCACCCTCTGTTCAAGCCACACCTCTGAGCGGTACTGTATGCACTGATAAAACTGGAGATGGGGGTTAGGCTTACTTCAGACTTCTACGAGGCTGTGAACGATCCAGGAAATGGGCTGAAGGCCCATATGAAGTGGGTAGAAGCCTGGGTAGACCAGGGATAGCAGGGTCGAATGCAGTCAGTGAGGCAGGGCAAGGCACCTGTCCACCTAGTTTCTTTGCATTTGGAAACTGGCAGAGCTGGGTGGCTTCTCTGCCCTGAGGCAGACTCAGCCCCTTCTTCCCACCACCTGTCACCCTGCTGGATGGCTGCTGGATTTGAAACTCTGGGGGCAGGAACCATTCCTAATTAAACTTCTTTTGTGCAATCCCTGCCCAAACAAGATGACTTCACATACATTCTCCCCAAACTTGGCAAGGCTAGAGTGACACATTTTGCATTAACAGGTCAGTTTCCTTCTGTTCTCCTGTCGTGCCACCCCCCACCCAGTCCATCTTTAGCCCCCAGTTCATCTCTAGCTGGTCTTTAATTCCTGAAACGAAAAGATGGGTACCTTTGTTCCTAGGTTCAACCCAGGCTGGAGGGTTTGACCTACCTGTAGTTAATTTACTTGGGGCTAGGGGAAATGGGAACAGCTGAGCCCACCCCTGGGAAGAACAGGGAGGTCTCTGAGGTCTGATGATGCCTGCCCCATGCCACCCCTCACGTAGAATTTCGCTCTGGAGTTGGGAAGCAGCTTGGGGTCATTTGTGAAAAACACTTTGGTGAACTGGTGGGACACAAAATGGGAGAAAGGCATTCTCCCCTCACCGATTTGCGTTTGGGGAGGTGGAGTGCTCAGGGCACTGGGCTCAGAAGGATGCCTTGGACGAATGCTGGGCTTCCTGGCAGTATACTTGACTATCGGAGCGGGGAGAACCCCAGACGTGCTCTGTCATTGGTGTCACGTGTGGCTAAGACACAGTCTCCCTTTCACACACAGCCACGTGGGAGGAGGGGTCAAGAAGCACCGCATGTGGGGTGGGTGGGCCTTGGAGAGCTCCAGCTTGGACCCGGGTACAGAATGTTCAGTTAACTTGTATTGAAGGTTACTGTTAGCTGCTATGTTGACTCATATTTGTGGCGACCTTTTGTACCACAGAACTAAAAACTGGCTGGTCCTGTAACACCCTAACGATCGCAGGCATGTTCCAATCCATCTTTCTGGCTAGTGCCATTTCATCTCACGGAAGGTCTCCCACGCCCTCGTTGGCCGCATACGTTTTGAGACATATGTCTCAAATGTCTTCCTCTAGGGACTGATGCCTCCTGATAGGTGTTCAAAGCCAGCGAGTTGCACAATGTTCTGTTGTAATCCGTGAGGTCAGATGTTGGAAGTACACCGCCAGACCCTTCTTCCTAGCGTTAGTCAGGAAACTGCAAACCTGTTTGTCGTGGGCAACCCGGCCGGTGTTTGAAATAACGATGGCATTGCTTCCAGCAGCACACAAACACAAGCCACCCGAGTAGGCATATTGGATAAGGAACAAAGGCTTTTCCAGAGCGCCGGAGACGAAATCCGGGTTTGGCTGTGTGCCAACTGTGCAGCAAGCCCACTCCCCCCCACACACGCACACACGCACGCACGCCTGCGCACTAGGCGCCGGTGAACAGTGCCCATCCGCCCCCTGCGCCTGCGAACTGGAGGTTCGACGCATTGCGGTTGGAAAGTGCGCGCCTGCGCCTGCGCACTCGCCACCGGGGGCGGGGTACCTGCTGTCTGGAGGTAGCTGGCGGGACCTGTACCTGGTCCCCGCGGGGTGTGAACTCTTTGCACTGAGAGCCTGGGCCGCCAGCTGCTTTCCGGCTCTAGGGGCGAGCGCGGGTGGCAGGTGGGTGGGCGCGCGGGGCCGCGGGGAGGAGGGCCTGCGTTGGGTCCCCGTTGGCGCTGGCGCGGGGTCCCGGACACCGTGGTCCGAGGTGGGCGGTGCAGGACAAGACAGTGGGGGTCGGGACGGCCGGCCAGGGCGGCCCAGGTATTTGCTCCAAGTCTAATGTCCTGAGCTCACGAGGCAGGCGCTGCTGTTCCCCTCACTGAACAGACGGGAAACGAAGGCGCCGGGAGGTGTGCGGCGCACGCGCACCTGGGAGCAGGGCCAGGATAAGTGGCTCTGAGTGCGTGCTGCGAACTCTTTAAGGAAAAGGGCCTTGCAGGGAAGGGTTAGGGTGTGCTGGCGTGTCGTTTCAGACAGGCCTCATTTCGGGTCACGTTTGCATATGTGCAGTCTAATGATGCGTGGGTATTTAAAACATCTGCTTATGTTTTGTAAGTAGCCAGTTTGCACGTGGGACAAAACACAAGTGTGTGTGGCTGGCTGTGCACTTGTTCTTCCCAACTCCTGCCCCACCCACTTCCAACCCTGGCCACAGGCGGGTGGAGGACAGCGGAGCTCTGCAGGAGGCCGTGGGTGGGGCAAGTGCAAGAGAAATAAAACAGGAGCCAGAGTTAGCATGCACATGGCAGGACCGAAGGGGAGAACTTGGAAGAAAGTCCTTTATCTTGAGTAGTGACGCACTTCAGAGGCACTTTCCGCCCCAAGCTGGCACTGCTAGAAGATAGGACAGCTGGTGTTCTCCACAAATAACATGGTTGCCCTTGGGAATTAAGACGCTAACCAAAAGGTTAGCAGTTCAAACCCACCAGCTGCTCCGTGAAAGGAAGATGGGGCAGTCTACTTCTGTAAAGATTTGCCACCTGGGAAACTCAAGGGGGGTTGCTGTGAGTTGGAATCAACACCATGGCAGTGAACTTGGGTTTTGGTTTTTTAGGGCATAAGCTGCCTCAGTCCCTGCCCTGCCCTTCTTACTTCTTTCTCACCTCCAGAACCAATGCCGTCTAACATCTGTACCCTGGCTTCCTCTTCCTCAGGAAGCTTGTGCCATCCGTTTCCCCTTCTGTATTTCTTTCCCGTTGTACCTATGCTGCTACTGTTAGGTGCAGCTGAGGGGGTTTTCGACCTAGAGCGACCCCATCTGATAGAGTAGAACTGCCCCGTATGGTTTTCTAGGCTGTGCAATCTTGACGGAAGCAGGTCACCAGGTTTTTCTCAGAGCCTTGAGTAGGTTCGAACTGCCAGCCTTTCAGTTAGCAGTTGAGTGCTTCACCATTGAGCCCCAGGACACAACAGTGGCTTCCCTCCTGTCCCAAAGAATGAACCCTCCCTTCCCCATCCCAACTTCGCCATTCTGAGCCCTTGCTTCCCACACACTTCTCACTCCACTGCCCCAGGTGCTACCTTCTTCATCCCCTGGAACGACTTTGGTGACCACTCCTTTCTGGGAAGTGCTGCCCTTTGACTTACTAACGTCACTTCCTTTCGGTTTTCCCTTCTTCATCCCCTGGAATGGCTTTTAACTCTTGTTGACCATTCCTTTGTGGAAAGTCTTGCCCTTTGACTCACCTGATGTCATTTCCTTTGGTTTTTCTACTCTTTGATCTCAGTCATCTTTGAAAGCTGACCGTCTTCTTGTTAGTAGCTGCTGAGTGAGCCCCAGACTCCTGGTGACCCCGTGAATGACAGAATGAAACACTGCTCACTCCTGCATCATCCCCACAATGGTTTCGGATCAGGCCACTGTGATCCTTAGGGACATCGCTGTGCTGATTTGCAGGTTGCCGTGATGCTGAACAGCTTTCAGTGGGGCTTCTAGACTGAGAAGGATGGGGATGAGAGGCCTGGCCTTTACCCTGCCCATACTGTCAGCTCTCTCCTCTCTGCATGCTTCCCTTGGCCTCTGGAGACTTTTACGTGGGTCTGTATCTTTAGCCAGACCTCTCTTCACCCTGACGTTTGATTCCTGTCTGAAGATTCGTTCCAGAAGAACCTCAAACTCAAATATCCAAAATCGAGCTGTATTAATAAGTGTATCCCTTCTTTCTCCTCCACATCTCAATTCAAGTGGGCTCTACCTCCTGCAGAGCTCTCTCAACCATCGCCTTCGCTCCACCGCCTCTGCCATTTCCCTGCCCTGGCCCTCCTTACCTCTGTTCCCTCTCCCAGAGACATCCACTCTCCAGACTGTGTGCTTGTCCCAGTGTGCAGCTCAAGAAAGCCATTCCTTGGCTTAAAAATCCTTCAAGTCTTCATCTTGTCAGGTTGCTCTCAACTGTGGGCTTGCAATCTACAGTGAGATGTGGTTCTTAATAAAGTAGTGAAGTCTGTAGATGGTGTGCTTTTTCAAAGTTAGGTTTTAGAGCACCCTCGCGGTTGGCTGCACGGTGGCAGCCTGACAGTACGCTGTCATTCTGATGTCCTTTTTCAGTGTGGCATTACACTGTTACCAGTGACTGCCCAAGATACAGGCCATCAGCAGTGAAGGTCTTAAAGCCATAGCCTAAGGGAAACCACACTCACAGAACAGAACCTGAGCTTCTAACTTGAGACCTTCTCTTGCCTACGTCTGCCTGCATCCGTCTCACCTCCCCTCCCGCCGCCTGCCTTGCTGCAGTGCTGTGTGCTGTTTACACATTCTTTTCTCATCCTGAGCTCTGGCGCCAGCAGGGCGGTTGGTCTCTTGTATTTGTACCTTTAGGGCAGTGCTTGGCTCATAGGAGGGACTTGGTGAATTTTGTTAGATAATTGAGAGATTTAAGCTCCTCCTTCCTCTGCCTGTTCCTTAAATGAGAATATTCACAGAAAACAGAATTACTGGCAAATTGGGGAACAAAACAGGCTTATTGCCTTGGGGAAAAGCTCGTGGGCAGCGTTGATTTTGGGGTGTGACCCAGGCTGTAGTCCTAGCAGACAGGTTTTCCCTTTTCTCTGCTGTAGTCAGTGAGGGGGTTACAGGGATGGGCCTCATTTCTGTACCTAGAGCAGATCCTCTTGAGCAAGGGTAGTACCTCCATTTCAGTTGCACCTCTACTGACCCCTCACTAGGGTCACTTCATGTGCTCTGCATGCTTCGTAAGTTTGATGTTGTCACTGGCTGAGAGTTCTAGAGAGATGGGCTTGAAGTTCCCACTTCTTGATCCTTCCAAGAATCTCTGGCTGAAGGATCTCCTCAGTATCATCTTGGCCCTTCAGAATCTCCCTCGAACCATCTCCCACCCCTGCCAGCATGTCTTCGATTAAAGGTGTTCCTGCCATCTTGAGTTACTCTTTTTCATGTAAACATCACTCAGCATCAGAATGCACTGGTTTTAAATCTTATTCTTCCCATTTCATCTACTTGTGGTCCAAGTCTGAAGATGGAGACTAGTTACTTCCAGTATTTATGGCAGAATGATAAAGTCACATTCCTCAGAGTCTTCTCTTTCCAAGGAGATACAACCTAGTTAGCTCACTGAACTTTTCATTCCTCATCACTTTCTTTTCTTCTCCCCAGTTTCTGTTAGGAGTTCTTCATGTCTGTTGCCTTTTCAGAGCCCTGACCTTGACCTTATCTCCAGGAAAGTGAATGAGAGAACAAGGAGTTAAGGATTATGCCTAGGGTTTTGATCTGAGAATTTGAGTGGTGCGATTTGCTGAGAATGACTTGACTTTAGGTAGAGCAGGTGAAGGGGGAGCTTTTAAAAAAGGGTTCTGAGCTAGAGAGAGAGAGAGACTTGGAAGTGGGCAGCATGTACATGATAATTCAGATCATGGGGGAAGTGAAGTCACTCTGGGAAATTGTGGGGGCTGTGAAGGGACCCTGAGAAACATCATCGCTTCAAGGACAGGCAGCAGAAGAAAGGACCTGAAAAGGAGTCAGAGGTGAGAGGAGACCAAGAAGTGTGGGGGCCCAGGAGCCAGAGAAGCAGCATTCCAACCAGAGGGAGTGGTCATGTGCTTTGAGTGGCACAGAGAAGTCCCTTTCAGTTAATGACAAGGTTGTTGGAGACTGGCAAGAGCCGTGTCACTGGAGTGATTTGGGGGGCGGGGAGGCCATAGAGGAGTTGGCTAAGAGGGGGTGGAAGGTGAGAAGGTATAAACAGCCTCCCAAGAAGTTTCTTTGTGAAAGAGGAAGAGAGTGAGTAGACACTGGAAGGGCCCCAAGGGCACTGGGTTGATTCCTGAAGAGAATCATTGAAGCAAGAACTTTGGCCTTGGGAACCTTGGGACACACTAGCCAGCAAGTTGTGAGCTCTGTTACTTATTACTTGTGCCCCTGTTGGGTGCCAGGTACAGTTCTAGCTGCTTAGGATACCAAGGTCAGTAAACTGTCTTCCCTTCTATCCAGTGTTTCCAGCCAGCCAGTTCTGACGTCACCTTCAGGGAAACCTTGACTTCTTGGCTAGGTGAGTCTTCCAGTACTGCGTGCTTCTCCTTCACACCAGTCACACAGCTCTCAGTGCACGTTCTGTGAGCTTGAATCTTCCATTCACACGTCTGTTCCTCTAGTCTGTCAGAGACCTTCCCTATTTTGTACTGTTCCCACAACAGTTGACAATTGGCAGTGCCCAGTAAGTTCTCGACAAATACTGAAATGGAAAGGAAAAATTAGTCCATTTGCAAAGAAGATGGACACGGGATTTGCTAACTGTGCAGAGGGCTGTAGGGGTTCTAGTGAGGGAGGGTTGCATTCAGACCAAAAGGCAGGCTTCACCGAGAAGACCATGGCCTCGAGAGTTTTGTCCTTGGGCTAACCTCAGTCTATCTTGCGATTCCTTCTCACATTGCCCTCTTTCCGCCTTCTCTTTCTTTCCCATCTGGTTTACCCCTTCCTCCTCATTGTTCCCCAAAGTGATTCTCTCCATCTGGCTTTGCAGCCTGGGCTCAGCTTCAGATTTCCCCAAGTACACAAGCATGTTGAAAAAGGAGGAAATAAAAATGCCCCCAAGACACGGACAACCTTAGGATCAGTGGAGCTGGGGTTCTGTGTGTCTGCTGACTCCTCCATGACCAGACCTAAGAGCCCAGCTGCCACCCTTGCTTCTTCCTTCCCTGAGTTCAACACTAGTGTTATTAACACTCCTGTGGACTTGACTGGGGCACCAGGGAGGTCATGCCAGAGACTGAGGTCAAACTTAAGTTTGTAGACAAAGGGGAGAAGGCAGCAGGTGACCACAAGGAGAAGACAAAACCAAAACCCAAACCCATTGCCATCTAGTTGATTCTGACTCACAGCGCCCCTAGAGGACAGTAGAACTGCCCCCCAGGATTTCAAGGCTGTCAATCTTTAGTGAAGCAGACTGCCTCATCTTTCTCCCATGGAGCACCTGGTGGGTTTGGCTATTAGGTGAATGCTTTACTACAAGATCCTATATTTCCCAAAAGGAGCGTGAAAGGGACCTGTCTCTATGAAGGAGAAGCCCCTGGCCTCTCCCTAGTTGCAGAGTAGTCCATTTACTTGATTTTTTGTTGCTGTTATGTGCCATCCAGTCGGACCCGACTCATAGCGACCCCTCCTTGGGTTTCCGAGGCAGTATCACCATGGAAGTAGATTGCCCCATCTTCCTTCCGAGGAGTGGCTGGTGGGTTTGAATCGCCAGCCTTCTGGTTAGCAGTCAGGTGCTTTAGGCACTATGCTACCAGAGCTCCTGTTTACTTGATATGGACCATGTTTTCCTGAAGAAGCAAGGAGATCCCTCAGCCTCCTTCCCACAGCAAGAGGAGAAAGCCCCTGCCCGCTGTCTCCCACAGAGTGCCAAGAGGGCTCAGAGGCCATAATCTTCTATCGTGTATACTAGTACCTGCTTCTAGTGATCAATGTCAGCTTCCAACGGCAGTGCAGCCTCAATCTGCCCTTGAAATGGGGCTCCGTAGGCTAGCAACATCCACTCCTCCCAGGGGAAGAACTGACCAGGCTGTCCGACGGCAGACCGTGGAGACAGGGCTGCCCTGGCCTTCCACAGCTGGTGCTTCTCCTGACTCCTAGAGTGGCAGCTGCTCCACCAGGTGGCAGGCTGAGAGCCAGTGGGTGGGAGGCCACACCACTGGGGTAGCTGAGTGAGGAGCCTCAGAGCTTCTGCCCCCAGCAGAGCAAGTTACAAGGGATTCTTCGGTCTGTGGTCGCAAACGTGTGCTTGAGCAAGAGCTCTCATGGTAGCACGCGGTGAAGAGGGTCTGTGGGTGGAGAGTGGAAGAGGAGTGGTTGGGCAGGAGGTCAGGGATCCCGTTGTTCTGCTGTAGCCAGGACTCCCTTGCCCCACCTCTGTTCCAGACCCTTCTCCATCCCCCAGGTGATCATTCCTGACAGATTCGAGGTGAACCAATATCGTGAGTGAGGTGGAAAAGCAAGTTGACACCCTCACAGCCCATCTGGCCAGAAAGATGAGACCCCTCAAGAAGGAGAGGAAAAAGTATTTGCCTTGTGACTGGGGGCAAGATGGGACTGCAGCTGAGCCTGTAGGAACCACACAGTTTGAACATAATCGTCAGAATTATGAAGCCAAAGGCCGAGGGCTCAGAACCTCCCTGGCATGCTCTGGGCTCTGGATGTCACGGGTCAGATGTTTGTCAGTTCTTTGTCACTGACCATAAGGACATCTGCCTTGCCCTTTGCACCCTGTGCCATACCAGTGTTAGGCAGAGCAAACTTCAGGGGCAGTTTGACACTGCAGGCCTTGTCCATCACTTGGCAAGTAAACACAGGCTGCAAATGAAACAAGATCTGTACCTCACACCACACACAAAAACGAACTCCAGATGGATCAAAGACTTAAATGTGAAACCTAGAACTATACAGTTTCTCAA
>NW_006922661.1:235834-245512 GCF_000298275.1 Orycteropus afer afer
CAAAGTATATGTGAACTGCTGTATGAAAAGTGAATTTACTCTGTAAATCTTCACCCAAATCCTAAAAAAAAAAAAAAAAACACAGGCTGCAGTGGGGGAGGAGGCAAAACCCAGATAGCCAAGGAGGGTAGGAGGAGCAGAAGTCCTGCAGGGACTTCGCACCTGGTCCTGGAGGGCTCCTGTCCCCAAGACACTGCTGATGCCTCAACACTGGCTGCTTGGCAGGCAGCCGTGGGAGCTGGCTGTGGGCAGGCCTGAGCAGCTCGCACCACAGGCAGTCCGACTGCTCCCCCTGTAGGAGTAGACGGGCATAGATGTCCCCGGCCAGCCCCACACGTAGGCCTGGAACCAGAGCACTGCAGAAGGAATCACTCTGTGGCCCACCTTCCTACCCCTTCATTCATCCCAGCCCTTCAGAAAACTTATGGCCAAGCAGACCCTTGCAGCCATCTTCCCTCACCAGCCTTTTGCTTGGATCAGGCCTTACCTCTGCTTTGTGGGCTGTGGGTACAGGGAATGCAGTGGCTGAAGGAAGGCAATTTGTTTACTTCAGCCAAGTTCTAGAACTTACTGAGAGACTGCATGGTGGTCACTGGCTCCTGGAGGGCCCTGAAGCCACAAAGCAGGTGGGTGGCCTGAGTAGATGAACTGTGCTCTGGGTCCCATCTACCACCGAGGGGTGCACCAGAGTGCCAGTGGCTGGCACTGATGATGGAACACTGTAATCTGGTGGCTCAGCCCACCTCCCTGAGGCCAGGTTTCCTGTTACCTGGTGCCTGCCTCATCCTGGAGCAAAGAGATAAGGCTGTACCCAGTCACATCCCTTGTTTTGCTCACTGCCTTGACTCACTAGTAAAAAACTTGTGTTACCATCACAGTGCCCACATTGCCCCAAGCACAGCCAAGGCTGGCTGTAGCCACTTCCTAGGCTCTGCAGAAGCTCTGAGGCTCCTCACTCAGCTACCCCAGTGGTGTGGCCTCCCACCCACCAGCCCTTTCAGCAAGTCACAGAGCACTGGCTTTCAGCCTGCCACCTCGTGGAGCAGCCGGCACTTCAGGAGTCAGGAGAAGCACCAGCTGAAGGCCAGGGGAGCCCTGTCTCCACGTTCTAACGTCTGACAGCCTGGTCAGTTCTTCCCCTGGGAGGAGTGGATGTTGCTAGCCTACGCAGCCCCATTTCAAGGGCAGATTGAGGCTGACACTGATCACTGGAAGCAGGTACTAGTAAGAAGATGATGGCATTCGAGTCCTCTTTGACTGCCTCGATCTTGACCTCCTTGCACCCCAGTACATGCAGACCCCTGAGTGGCTGCCTAAACAAGCCCCGGGACTGAGGGGGCCAGTAGGGACCCTGCCGAGGAGCAGCCCCAGGTCTTTCTCACTGGTCCAGAAGGAGAGCCTGTGGATGCCTGGACAGTGTGGAGCTGCTGGCATTGAGAGGAGTGGTACCTCACACTCCACCGAGACCCACCTAGCTGACATCACTCAGGAAGGACCTGCATGACAGGAGGACCCCCGGCTTCCGGGGAGAGGAAGCCATGAAGTATGGCCACCCACAGGAGGCTTCTCTGAAAGGATCAGCCTCTTTCCTGAACAGTCCCACCATCGCAGAACACGCCTTTCAAGGTAGAGATGCTGAGCACCCTCTTAGAGACCAGCTTAGAGAAGTTGCCCACCTGTACCCACCTCCCTTGTCTTCTCCAGTGATGGGAAAGCCCACCACTTAGCCTGGGAGTCAGTCTGGATAGGCAGGTGGGGGTAGGGAGGAATGCCTAACAGTCTTTGCCTTTGAGAACTCTACAGCAGAGAAATGCAGAGTGTTGCGTGCTGGGATATGAGCTAGGGACAGCCAGAACCTTAAACCCAACCAGTACGAATGGGGACAGTTTCTCAGTTCTTGGCAAATTGCATGTTTTTTCAGGGAGATGTCATTTTTCACTAACACATTATTTAATTTCTGACAGAATGGACATAGAAAAGAACTCTGTTCGTAGCTCACTGTGAGCTGTGTTGTAAACTGTTTTATAAGCTCTGGAGAAGGTTTAGGGGGTTTCTGGGACCAGTATGAGGGCCCTGTGTACAACTTGTCCAGGCATGTAAAAGGAATGTGTGCTGTTAAGAGGCTAGCTTCCTTGAAAAGTGGTTGTGGGTGGGATATGGGGGGTGGGGGCAGGGAGAGGGCACATACAGGATGGAGTGTCCTCAGCAACCTGGAGCTGGGTTAGCTGGTGAAGCTTTTGGAAATGGTTCCCATTACAGAAAGAAAGACCACAGGCAGCCAGTTTACAAGAAGTGTGCACATGTATACACACACACCCCTACTTCTTAGGGTCTGGACTTGCCCAAGGGCCCCAAAGTGGCCAGAGACCTCCAGCTGGTGAGACTGTCAACTGGCGAGGAGGTGTGAATAGAGAGGTGAGATGCTCAGTCTATAAAATGTCATTCTTACAAGTAGTTTGTTTCCAAACCACTGGGAACCTTCAGGTTTCCTTCTGGCTAGAGTGATAGCAGTGTCAGAAGGCACTTCAGTAGCCTACCCAGGCTCTGGGTTGCTTGTCCCTGGCCACCTTTATTTTTCTTTTTTTTAAATTGTGATTTGGGTGAAGATTTACAGAGAAAATTCACTTTCCATACAGCAGTTCACATATACTTTGTCTCATCACATTGACCACAGTTTACCACAATGCAACAGCTCCCCTCCCACTTCCTCCCCATAGTTACCTCTTCCCAGTGTCCATCTCTCCATACACTCCTGCCTCCTGAGCTGTCTCCCTGTGCACAAGCAGCCGTTCTTTCTCTCATGATTGTTCTCTCCAAGGAGTGTATCTACCTGAGGTAAATGTTCAACTCATATACCTGTCTTTTGTTTGGCTGGAAACCACGGGTGTGGGTTCAATTCCAGACCTGAAGGGCAGCTAGGGGCCATAGTCTCAGTGGTTCTACCAGGCTCTATCGGACCAGCAAACCTGGTCCCTCCCCACCTTTTTTTTTTTCTCCAAATGATTTTGAGTTTTGTTCCACATTGTTCTCGCTCTCTATCAAGGATCTCCTACATAGATCCCCTTCCAAGTGGATGACAGTGGTAGCCAGGCACCATATAGTTCTTCTGGTCTCATAGTTGTATAGGCTGCAGATCGGATGGTGTACCAGTCGCTAGGACTAATTGTTTCCATGAATTTTGGTTTTCTTCATTCTTTGCTCTGGATGAGGAGAGATCCATCTTTGCATCTAGATGGCAGCTTGCTAGCTTTTAAGATCCCAGTTGCTACTCGCCAAAGTAGGAGGTAGAACAATGTTTTGTATAGTATGTTATGCCAATAGAGCTTGATGTCCCCTGTGACTATGGTCCCAAGCCCACAGACTCAACTACTCAGTCCCTCTGGGTAGCTGGCTGTGACCAAGCAGTGACCACAACCTTGCCCCTTGTCAGCTCTACTATACACCTGGGAATTCTGATCATTCACATAAACTTACAGAACCATTGTCTGCCAACCCTATACATGTTCTTGGATATACTCCCCATTTCATAGACATACCTAACCATTCAGCCTGTCCACCCATCTGTCATACCCGTGTTTGCTTTCACTGACAACACAGTACTGTATGTGCAAAAGGGTTCATCTTTGTTGTGTGTACCTCCCATGTACCTCTCTCTGTCTTTCTCATCCTCAATGCCACCATATTGGTCACTCACATTTAGTACTTTGCCCTTCTCTTCACCCAAATCAATAACTATCTTTATCTGTCTAACAGCATTCCCTCCTCTCCCCTCCCATCCCTGGTAACCAACAGAGAAAATGTCCTTCTATAGATAAACCTTTCCTTAACTTTTACAATAACAGACTAATACACTACACGTTATGTGGTGTTTTGCAGATTCTACATTATTGTTTAGCGTTGCATAGTATTCCATTGTGTGTATGTAATATAGTTTGGTTATCCATTCCTCAGCTGATGGACACCTAGGTTGTTTCCATCTTTTGGCTATTGTAAATAGTGCTGCGATGAACATGGGTGTGCATATATCTGTTCTAGTCATGGCTCTCACTTCTTTAGGGTATATACCTAGTAATGGAATGGCTGGATCAAATGGTATTTCTAATTTCAACTTTTGAAGGAATCGCCATACTGCTTTCCACAACGGTTGTACCATTTTACAGTCCCACCAGCAGTGTATGAGAGTTCCAATCTCTCCACAACCTCACCAGCATTTGTTATTTTCTGTCTTGTTGAACTTTGCTACTAGTGCTGGAGCAAGATGGTACCTCATTGTTGTTTTGATTTGTATCTCTCTAAATAGCTAATGATCGTGAGCATTTCTTCATATGTTTGTTGGCCGCTTGAATATCCTCCTTGGTGAAGTGTCTATTCATGTCTTCTGCCCATTTTTTAATTAGATTGTTTATCTTTTTGTTACTGAGGTGTTGTATTTTTTTTTTTTTTTAACTTGGATTGTTATTTGGGCGAAAGTTTACAGAGCAAATTGGTTTTCCATTCAACAGTTCACATATATTTTGTTTGGTGACATTGACTGCAATCCCACTCCTCCCACTTCTTCCCTGTTTCCCGTTTCCTTTCACCCTTTGCTGTCCCTTCCTGCTTCTGAGCTTCCTCCCTGGGCAGATGCTGCCCTTTGGATACATGTGGTTGATTGTTCTGAAAGGTGCATGCCTCCTTGAGGTTTTGTTCACCTTATAGGTCTTTCTGTCGTTTGGCTGAAAGTTGAGCCATGGAGGTGAGTCTGGTCCTGCCCCCATTTCCTTATTTTGTGCCCTGAGATCAGACCGTATGTGCTGTTTATTTCGTGTGCTGTTTTCATTCTAACAGAACAGTCACATCTTCAGTTATTAAAGGAACTTTGATAACCGTCATATTGAATGGCTGGAGCAACGTGATTTGATTTAAAGCCCAGCCTCTGTCCAGCCTCCGTATTGCACAGATCCTATCTCTGCTGGCATCTTTCAGGGATAGGGGTGTGTGTGGAGCAGAGGGAATGTACGCACAGGTTCACTGGGAGAGGAAGTGAGGCTTGTATGGGGGAGGGCCCCTAACACTCCACTTCCTGAATTCCCTCTCCTCTGACTCAAGACATTTGCATCCAGAAAGATAAGGCAGGTGCCTGCATGTCCCTGGGCCTCTTCACTGTAACCAGACAACCAGATCCACTGCTGTTGTGTCAGTTTCAGTTTCCAAGGTGGTAAATATAAAAGGAACTTTAGATTGCCCTGTCTTCCTTCCAGGGAGTGGCTCCTGGGTTTGAACCACTAACCTTCCAGTTAGCAGTCAGATGCCTTAGGCATTGCACCACCTGAGGTCCTTTCATTATAAACCAAACTCTCTGCCGTGGAGTTGACTCACCCCCTAAATTATCTTTAGTCCTCAAACTTTACTGAGACTCTACTGAGAGTATACTAACAATGTGGATTTCTGGACTTCACCCCCAACTTCTGATTCGGTAAATCTAGGGTAGGATCCAGGAATCTGATGCTCCTAAAGTGGTCTTTGGAGGAAAGAAAAAAAAAAACCAAGTCAGTTGCTGTGGAGTTGATTCTGACTCCTGGCGACCTCACATATCGCAGAGCAGAACTCTTCATACGATTTTTTGACTGTCACCTTTTCTAAAGCAGAGCTCTGCAGTGCTGCTGGGTGAGTTCGAACCATCAACCTTCAGGTTAGTAATCAAGTGCAAACTGTTCATGCCACCCAGGGAACTGAAGTTGCCATGAGCAGGTACAGTGGTCTACATTACCATTTCTGTAGCATTTGCTTCTTTGGTGTTAAGACACCCCTGGAGTGACCTTCCAGTGTTCTTGTGGAGAAGCCTGGAGTGGTGGGGCTCCCAGGGTAGGGGGAGCAGTGAAGAAGATGGGAGGATGGAAGGAAGTGGGTGAGGGAAGCTGATGTCAGTCTCTTGGAGGAACTGTTAGGGGGTTTAAGCTCTAGGTCAGTGGTTGTAAACTGGGGGCAGTTTTGCTCCCCAGAGGACAAGTGGCAACATCAGACATTTTTGGTGGTTACAACTTGGAGAGGAGTTGCTACTGTCATTTAATAGGTGGGAACCAGGGATGTGGCTAAATGCCCTTAAAGCATTTAGGAGAGCTCCCACAACAAAAAATTACTCACCAGCATAAAATGTCAGTGAGGAAATGCTGCTCCACAGTGTTGGGGGAGGAGACAGGGTGGAGGAAGAGCCCCAGTGTTTGCGCAGGACTGTCCACCTGTGGCTGCTCTGGAACCGTTTCTCCTGTTAGATGCGGCTCCTCTCTGGACATCGTTTCACATCTCGTCTCCTAGTCAAATAAGCCGAGACTCAGCAAGGGACTTTGTCTTTTCCTGTTTGGGTTCAGCTTCCCTTAGAATGAGACCCACAGGTCAACTCTGTCCTGAGTCAGTCACTCAAGCAACTAAATCATTTTCATAGACTGCTTGCTGAGGACGAGGACTCTGTTCACTTCGTCTCCATGGTTAGGACAGGGTTTATTCCCATCATAGTGGTCATTAGCTGCCATGGAGTTGGCCCTGACTCAGTGATCCCATGGATAACAAGATCGGACCATTGTGATCCCTGGGCTGTGACCATTGGCTGATTCTTTGCAAATCCAGGCTGCCTTTCTTTCTTTCTCTGTCTTTTGGGTGAAAGTTTACAGAGCAAAGTCACTTTCCATATAGCAGTTCACATACACTTTGTCTCATGACATTGATGACAATTTCCCACAATGCAACAGCTCCCCTCCCATTTCCTCCCCATGGTTACCTCTTCCCTGTGTCCATCCCTCCCATGCACTCCTGCCTCCGGGCTGTCTCCCTGTGCACACACTGCCCTTCTATTCTCTCATGATTAATCTCTCCAAGGAGTCTATCTACCTAATGTAAATGTTCACCAAATAGGCCTGTCTTTTATTTGGCCGCAGGAGTGGGTTCAATTCCAGACCTGAAGGGCAGCTACGGACCATAGTCTCAGTGGTTCCATCAGGCTCTATCAGACCAGCAAACCTGGTCCCTTTTTATTTTCCTTTTTTAAATGATTTTGAGTTTTGTTCCACATTGTTCTCCCATTCTGTCCAGGATCTCCTACATAGATTCCTCGTGGAGTGTTTGACAGTGGTAGCCAGGTACCATCTAGTTCTTCTAGTCTCATGGTTGTATAGGCTGAGGATCGCATGGTCCCATGGACTAATTGTTTGTGTTAATCTTTCATTTTCTTCAGTTTTCTTTGCTCTGGATGAGGAGAGATCCATCGTTGCTTCTAGATGGCCAGTAGCAAGCTTTGAAGATCCCAGCTGCTACTCACCAAAGTAGGATGTGGAACAATGTTTTGTGTAGTATGTTATGCCAACTGAGCTTGATGTCCCCTGCGACTATCGTCCCGAGCCCACAGGTCCAACTACTTGCTCCCTCTGGGTAGCTGGCTGTGGCCAAGAAGTGACTACAACCTTATCCCTTGTCAGCTCTACTATATACCTGGGAATTCTTACAGAACATACAAATACACTTGTAGAACCATTGTCTGCCAATCCTATACATGGTCTTGGACATGCTCCCCCCTGCATAGATATACCTAGTAATTCAGCCTGTCCCCCCATCTATCCACCCGTACATCCATGTTTGCCTTCACTGACAACACAGTACTGTATGTGCAAAAGTTTTTTTTTTTTTCAAATGTATTTGTTGTCTGTACCTCCCACCTACCTCTCTATGTCTTCCTCTTCCTCAGTGCCACCATGCTGATCACTCACATTTGGTACATTGCCCTTCTCTTCACCCAAATCAATCCCTGTCTCTTCTTATTGAGTGCTAGGCCTTCTTTGTCTGTCTTAGTCTGGAAGCTCTGTTGAAACCTGATCAGCATCACAGCCATACAAAGGCCTTCACTGACAGACAGGTGGTGGTCAGCGAAAAGCACTGGCCAGGAATCAAACCCAGGTCTTCAGCATGGAAGGCAGGAATTCTACCACCGAACCACAGCTGTCCCCACAGGGAGAGTGACCTCTGTAACATTCATCGAATTGGTGTCGGGCTGCCTCAGTTCTGCCAGGCCTGCCTTGTTGAGGGAAAATCTGCAGCTATGAGAAGAGCAGAGTTGTCAGCCCATATGAGGGGACAAAGCTTTGCCTTGACCACTCGGCTGCTAGGCACTTTCTAAACAGTCACAGGTCCCCTGCCCTGTGGGACTCAGCTAGGGTGTCACCTTTCTGCTCCATGCTACTTCAGGTACAAAGTCAGGTTATTCCTCTCACCTGTAAGTTTGAGGGATGTGCAGCGGGATTCTTTTCCATGTTGTCTGTCCACCCAGCTCCATGTTCTCATCCTTCTCTAACCTTATCTGCCTCTACATTCACTCATTCACTGCCTGAAACAGTTCCCAGGGGCCTGCGTCAGGCCTCATCTTCCTTGAGATCGGTGGGCCTTTAACACAGTATCTGTGGTTTTCTCCTCCCTTTTGTTGCTCATCAGTATCCTTCCCAGACACTTCTTCAGCCTCATAGACACTGGTGTTCTCCAGGGTTCTGCTCTCGACTTCTGCTGCACAAAGGGTCCTTAGCCACTTTCATCCCAGAAGAGTGGGTGGGTGCGTGGGGAGGGTGGGCGTTTTCCTGGAGTGAGGCCTGTAGATAAAACCCACTGCCTGCCATTGAGTCGATTCCAACTCAGCGATCCTATAAGACAGAATGGACCTTCCCCACAGGGTCTCCAAGGCTGTCATCTTTATGGAGGCAGATTGCCACATCTTTCTCCCAGGGAGCACCTGGTGGGTTTGAACCACCAACCTTTTGGTTAGCACTACACTACCAGAGCTTCTACAGATGAAAGACATCTGTGTCCCAGAAAAGGCCGACTCTGCACCATATGTTCACCCTGGGCAGTGGCTGTGTCTCCCGCTTCCAAACACTACCACATACCTGTGTCTCTTCAGCTTCCTCAAATGGGTCACACAGTCGACTCAGAGTCAGTGCTCTGCCACTGGATGTCAGCCTGCCCCTCCTACATTCCATGTCCTCCTCCACACGCACTTGCTGGGAACCTTATCTTTTGTTTGTGCCTGACGCCCCTGCCTGCATGCTCCACTCTACTGGCAGAGTGATTTTAGTCAAGTGAAGGTAGGTCTCACTGCTTTCCTACTTAACCCCAGCAGATCCACACTCGCTAGAATGATCCAGACTTAGCAGATGCTTCAGACCTTTTTGGAAAGAAATGAGCTTTAAATGGTAAGGAATGAGCTGGAGTGTTGCATGCTAGATGGATAGCTAGGTGAAGAAGTGGGGATCATGAAGACAAGGACCCCCTTTTCAGAAGTGGGTGGAAAAGGGAGGTGCTTAAAAGTGGGAGGGGACAGAGCTTGGGGCTCTGCCACAGTCCTGGCTGCTGGGAATGGGAGGGGCTTGCCCATGGCTTTGGGCCTGGTTTCCCTGGAGAGAGGAACTGTGGTTACGTGTTATGTCAGCTCTCCAGCTGTGTCCCTGGTGCTGTGGATCGCAGGCCTCTGCATGGCTGGAGTGAGCCAGCTGCCCAGGCACGCTGGGCTGGGCCCAGGTCCACTTTGTTTGGGAAGTGCCAGTTGAGCAGAGGCCCTTTCTTTCTTTTTTCTTTTTTTTTTTTTAATTGTGATTTGGGTGAAGATTTACAGAGCAAATTCACTTTCCATACAGCAGTTCACATATACTTTGTCTCATGTCATTG
>NW_006922661.1:246242-253736 GCF_000298275.1 Orycteropus afer afer
TAGTTACCTCTTCCCTGTGTCCTTCCCTCCCATAAACTGCTGCTCCTCCAAGCTGTCTCCCTGTGCACACACAGCCCTTCTATTCTCCCATGATTGATCTCTTCAAGGAGTGTACCTACCTAATGTAAATGTTCACCTCATGTGCCTGTCTTGTTTGGCTGGAAGCCACAAAAGTGGGTTCAGTTCCAGACCTGAAGGGTAGCTAGGGGCCATAGTCTCAGTGGTTCCACCAGGCTCTGTCAGACCAGCAAATCTGGTCCCCTTTATATATATTATATATATATGATTTTGAGTTTTGTTCCACATTGTCTGGGATGGTTTTGAGTCATGGCTAATTGATGAAATAGTTGGGAGGACGTTTTTGAGACAGAAGCTGTGTCTGTTGGCATTTGTACTTGCCACACTGTCCCAGCAGGGAGACAAAGGAAACCACCTATTATCCTAACAAAACATAAATGCAAACTTTTAAAATTAATAAGGATGAATCATGAGTGTTATAAAAAAAGTAGTTTAAGATTTAGCCCCAAGCCCAGATGTGAAAAGTGGGAAGAGCTGGGAACATTGGGTCAGTTGAGGCCCTTCCCCTGTGGCCAAGGTCTGTGTCCCGCCCACCACCTGGATCTACCTCCTTCCGCCCTTGACCTTGCTCTTCAAATCTGTCCTGGCCCTTCGGCTTTGGAAGTAAAGATAATCGCTTCATGCCACCACCTGCTAGGACCCGAGATCAAGTGTGCAATTGTCTCTCCCTAGGGACCTGCTGGCTCTGAGTGGACATCTGTCTGCAGCAGCTTCCTGCACGGGCAGGTGGCATGCCTGGCGTCCTTTTTGGGGTGAACGCCAGCCAGCCCAGTGGCATCCCACTCTGTGACGGGCTCTGCAGGGCCCAGGCCGCTTGAGCTGACCATCTCATGGAGCCTCAGGGCAAGAAGCCAGGTGAGGGTGATGGGAGCCGTGTCACGGCCCAGCTGCTGAAGGCACGCACGGGTGAATTTGCCCTGGACTCTATCCTGTTGCTGAAGCTGCCCTGCCTGGGGCTAGTGGACCTGGGCTGCCTGGGGGAGTGCTTGAGCCTGGAGTGGCTGGACCTGTCAGGCAACGCGCTCACCCACCTGGGCCCGCTGGCCGCGCTGCGCCAGCTGGCTGTGCTCAATGTCTCCCACAACCGGCTGACGGGGCTGGAACCACTGGCCGCCTGTGAGAATCTGCAGAGCCTCAACGCTGCGGGCAACCTGCTGGCCGGTCCGGGGCAGCTGCAGTGTCTCTCAGGGCTTCGGGGCCTCGAGAACCTGCGGCTCCGGGACCCCCTGGCCCGGCTCAGCAATCCCCTGTGTGCCAGCCCCTCCTACCGGGCTGTGGTCCGAGAGCTGCTGCCGGGCCTGAAGGTCATCGATGGGGAGCGAGTGACGGGCTTTGGTAGTGAGCTCTACCAGCTGTACCGAGACCTGGACAGCTCCCTGCGGCCCAGTCCAGGCCCTCAGGCCCCTGCGGCCCAGCCATGGGTGGAGCCCGGCTACTGGGAGTGCTGGCCAGCACGGAGCAGCTCCATCCTGGAGGAAGCCTGCCGCCAGTTCCAGGCCACACTGCAGGAGTGCCGGGACCTGGACCGCCAGGCCGATGACAGCCTGGCCCAGGCCCAGCAGGCACTGGGCCCGGCAGCAGCCCCCTCCTCCTTTGTGTTCTGAGCACTCTGCCTCTCTGTTCTTGGAGGAGCCCCTCCCCTGTGCCCCGGCAGCCTGCTCCTGCCAGGCCCCAGCAGCACCTGTGGAGTGGGCCCTACCTTCCTCGGCCCCTGCAGAGCCTGGGCTCCTGCTGCAGAGTGGGCGTGAGTGTTAGTGCTTCTCAGGGCCCACCGTCCCTGGGAGGGAGGGGAACATTCCACCTTCCAGACTTGCTGTGGCCACCCTACGTGGCATCTGCCACCCGCACCAACCCCTATTAAATCCTTATTTCTGCTCTGTTGTGTCACCAGTGCCATTTCCTGCAGAAAGGAGTCCAGAGACACCATGGGGCCAGGCCCACCCCTCTGCTTTCTGGGGGGACTCCCTCAGGCCCCTGTCTCCTTACAGAGAGAAGGTGCCCTTGGGGCCCTTCCTCAGCCCCAGGAGAGAGAGCAAGGCGGGAGGGCACAGCTGGAGGACACACGTTTTATTAGCCTGGGTGCAGGGAGGAGGCTCTGCTCACAGGGGACCTCCCACGTTCCTCTGGGAAATGGGGGTGCTGATTTCTGGAGGAAAAGAAACATTGGAGTGTGGGGAGGCTATGTGGCAGCCCCAACTTTCTTGTCTCCTCCCCCAGCCTCTTCCATCCCAAACCTCAGGCCCATTGCTGACTTTGTCCCCACTCCTACCCGTCCAGAGCTCATTCAGGGGGCAGGGCCTTGAAGAAAGCGAACTGCCCTGGGAAGTAGTAGCTGTGGGGGTCCTCGCCTGCCCGCTCCACCCGGGAGCACTGGTCCTCTTGGCGTTCCTTGGGCTCCTGGGCCACAGCAGAGCGTTCAGGTGTGGGTACCAGCCTCCTCTGCAGCCCCTCCCACACTGCTAGCGGGTATCTGGGTCGGGCTTCCAGACCCCTCCCACAGGCCCAGCTGCAGTCAGTTTTGTGACCCTCCAACCTCTAACTAGCCCTCCCACCCAGCCCAGCAGGCTCTTACCTGAGGAGCCTGTGTCTGGATGGGGCAGTGGACCATCCGACCCAGAACTCTGTCCTCAGAGCCCAGTTTGATGCAGGCCAGGCATTGACGCTTCCGCTAAAGAGGGAAGATGGGAGAGATGAGGGCATGAAGCAGAGCCTGGGCACCCCAGGGTAGAGACAGGCTGACTGCCCCCATGAAGGTGGCTGCAAGCACCAGAGGTGCACCGCTGCCCCAGCAGGCCCTGAGGGACTGGTGGTCTTGCCGGCCAGTTTCTGATGCAGCCTCCCAGGCAGATTGCAGAAGTCAAGTGACCCTGCAGTTTTTACACTTCAGTTTTAGAGTATGGGGTGAGTGTGTGTCCAGGTGTGCACGAGTAACAGCCCAAATCCTCACGACTTCCACCAGATCAACTCTGCTCTCACCTGTTTGCATTTTCTTGTCAAATATGAGTTGAACTAAAGGGCTCAGGGGCTAATCCAGTCCCCTCCGTCAGCAGATGTGTGAACAGGACTTAGAAGAGCCTGCAAAACTGCAGGGCTGGTGCTCGATCCCAGGCCACCGTGAGACTCCAGCCCGGGTCTCCCTATAGCAACCTGCTGGACGTCCCTACCTGAACATCACAGGAAACGGAATTCACCAGGCCTGGGCTGGTGTCCAGACCAAGCCCACACCTTGGGCTTCTTCCAACAACTGTCATGGAAGTGGGAGCCCCAGCGCTGGCAAGATAGCTCCTTGGGGCCACCCAACTCTCCCTCCTGCCTCCACAGGCCACAGCCCAGTCTGAGCAGTTTCCAGGGGCTCCTCCAGTGAGTAAGCTCAGTCACACTACCTCAGGTGAGGAACGATCACCTCACACGCTCACATGCACACAAACGCACACACGTACACTCCTGCACACACCCATGTACTCATGCACACCCAGACACGTGCATGCACACAGGTACTCGCAGATTCACAGCAAGGGACACATGTATGTGCATTTGCACACATGCACAGACAGACACACTGTCCCCTCACCCCATTGGGCTTGACTTTGCACTCAGGCTTCTTCCAGTCCTTCTTCCGGCAGTTCGTCTGCTGGAGCTTAAATTCCAACCTCACAAAGATCCCCGCTGGGAATGGCTGCGAAAAGACCAACCGGAAGGCCAGCAACAGCCAGCTGGGTGGTCAAGGCCACACATGCGCAGGGCTGCACTGCCTCCGCGGTGAAGCTGCACATCTCCCTAGAGTCCCAAGCCCTTGGCACATGCACCCGCCGCCCAAGACCGTCCTCATCTCCAAGGGTGAGGCCCTAACCCCACACGTGCCCTCTTGCCGGCTGTCGCGCTACCGTGTCGGCCGCCCTCTCCACGCTGGTCTCCCTGAAGGCCCACTGCACAGGCGGGTGCTGGTGAAACTCGGCCAGGGCCACCTCCAGCCCCCGACGCTGGGCCGCCGAGAGCTCGGCGCCGTCGGCGGGGCCCACCGCGCACAGGCACAGGGCGAGCGCGATCAGCAGGCGCCTCATGGCTGGGCCCTGCAAAGCGGGGGTGCATCCTTAGCCCTGCAGGGCCATTTCCGCCCCGGGCAGAGCGGACAGTGGTGGGGCAACTGGGGCAAGTCCTTTCCACAGAGTCGCAGCGGGGCCCCCTTCTGGGTCCAGCCACAGACCCTGTGGCCGTCTCCCGCGCGTCTCTCCGGGCTCACGCTCCTCCGCAGCGGCAGGTTGGCCCTCTGGGTCCCACCCCGGCCGCAAGTCCCGGGCCGCCTATGGCCACCTGGGTTCCAGTCCCCCTCCCCCAGGAGGTCCCGGCAGACCGCGGGAAGGGCCGGGGTGGGGTTCGGGTGAAGCCAACCCTGGGGAGCCAGCCAGGCTGGAGCCCTTGGGGGACTAGTAAACACGGGGAGGGGCTGTGAGGACACTTAACCCTCCGGGCGCCGGGGCAGCCCGCTTCCCCCAGCCCTAGCCCTGTACCTGCAGCGCCTACTGCGGGCCTTCCCCTTCGCCTTCTGCCTTCTCGCCGCCCTCTCCCTCCCCTCTGCTGACCACCCGCTCCAGGAGTTGGGGTTGCCAGAGGGGTGGGACCCCGGAGAGGCTGTGCCGCCACAGTCACAGGACCAGAAACCCACAGACGCAGGGACTGAGGCCCAGGTGAAAAGGCAGAAGCTCCCGAACAGTTACAGGCCTTAAGTTGCGCCCCTAGAGCTGCCCGGCCGCCTCTCACCGTCTGTCCCCCGGGCGTTCCTTGCGCTGCCGCTGTTCCACTGCCCGAGGTCCAGGCCTCGAGGGCTCCTCCCTCCCCTGGAGTCGGCCTCCGGGCACGTTGCCTGCCCCTGGCCTGCCCTCTCCGCCCCACATCCCACCCTTCAGTCTGCTGTCTCCCCATCGCACACCCCTCTGCAGTCCAGCCCAGACTGGACCCACGCCCAGCCAAGGAGCCAGAGGATTTTGCGGGCTTCTCTGCCCTGCTTTCCGAAGGCCTCTGGGTGGTCCCCCTGCCTCCAGGTAGGCTGCCCTGTTCCTTGGCCCCTTTGGGTAGAGGCCTCAGGACACTCCTCCCAGAGGTTCAGACTCTAAGCCTCGAGAAGCCACCTGTCTCCTCTCCATGTTCCCCCACCCAGCAGCCAGACTGAGAAGGGCTCCTCTTCAGGGAGAAAACACCCTTCAGGGAGAGCACCCTGGGACAGCCTGACCACAGCAACAGTTTGCCTTTGCCCAACCTTGATCCCAAAGACTGCTTTTCCAGAACAGTCCTTCTTGTCCCAGCCACCTTGGTGGCAAGAAAGACTCAAAAGTCTCCCTTTGGTGAGTGCGAGCCTTTGGCTCAGAGAACATGAGGCAGAATTCATAAGGCAAGTGGGGAGTCAGAGAAAACTGTCCAAATGTTGGCTCAGCTCTGGGATACACTTGAGCCAATATAAACAAACTCGGGGATTTTGCAGATGACTAACAGCAGCAATATCTGTTGTTGTTGTTCTTCTGTGCCGTCCAGTCAGACCCAACTCATAGCGCCCCCTCCTTGGGTTTCCAAGGTAGTATCACCAGGGAAGTAGATTGCCCAACCTTCCTTCCGAGGAATGGCTGGAAGCAATATCTATTTAGTTCTAAATAAATGGAATCATTGAAGTAGATTCTGTCCTTTAAGTGAATCTTTTTTCTGTTCCATTTTCTGGCAAAAGGGGGACACTAACCCCTGTCTTATCTGGGGGAAGGGGAATAAGAGAAAAGAGTAAGAGTAAAATAATAATAAAGAAAAAATGAGAAAACTGCAAAAAGAAAAACAAGGGATGGGAAGAATCAAAAGAAAGAAAAAAGATGGTAATAAATAAATAAAAATGAAGAAAAAAAAACAGACAAAAACAAAACTGGGGGTGGGGTGGGGCGGGGCAGGGCACTCAGGCTCCATCAGGGCACACAGACTGGGATGGAATTCCTGCCAGTCTAGAAGGTAGGTGTAGGTAGGGAATGGCCACACCTCCATCCACCAAGAGGGTGTGGAGTGTAAGAGTAACAAGGAAAATATTTCACCTTTCCAGTCATCAGCCTCCAGTGTGGTTGCCCGTGCTGTCCTCAGCAAGTGGAACCTATGCTTAGTTCACTGGTTTCAGAATACCGTCACTTGAAGCTATCCAAAATGGCCTCACTGCTTGTAAATATTCAAAATGGTTGTGCTCTCAGAAAGTCCACAGCTCAGTTTGTCTTCTTATTTACTGTTTTCCTTTCTAGTCATCAGCCACCAGTGCAGTTGCCCATGCAGTCCTTGGTGAGCAGGGCTGATTCTTAGGTTACTGCCCAGATACTAATGCCACTTGTAAATATTCAAACTGGCCATGCCATCCGGATAGCCGACAGTCTGCAGCTCCATCTGTCTCCTTACTCACTGTTTCATTCAGGTTTTTCTACTAGTTGGTATTTAATCTACTTCTTTCTCTTTTCTTTCAAAGTTCAGTGTTGCAGGATTATCTTCTGTATCTTTGTCAATTAGTTTCTCTTTTCTTTATTGAAGAGGGTCTGTGTAGCTTGTCTGCCTATTCCACCCTCTTGCTGGATGTTTTTCCCTTTTTCTTCCATTCACTTTAGCTACTCTCCTTTCAAGAGAAAGTCTCAGGGTTTCTTTTGACATCGATTTTGGTCTTTTCTTCCTTTCCTTTCTTTTTAATGACCTTTTGCTTTCTTCATGGATGATTTTCTTGATGTCATCCCACCACTCATTTGGTCTTCGGTCACTAGTGTTCAATCCATCAAATCTGTTCTTCAGATGGTCTCTAAATTCAGGTGGAATATTGTTGTTAGGGGCTGTTGAATCAGCTCTGACAAAACACTGCCCGGTTGTGCGCCATCCTCACAATCCTTGGTGTACTTGAGCCCATTGTTCCAGCCACTGTGTCAATCCATCTCATTGAGGGTCTTCCCCTTATTCATTGACCCTCCACTTTACCAAGTGTGGTGAAGTAAATTACTTGGTATGGCTTTTCTAGCCATAAGTCTTTGTAAACTCTGTGGTGAAATTTGCTGTAAGCAACTGAGAGCTCCTGGTTGTGAGTTATCCACCTGGGGTATTTCTGTTGGGCGCAACACAAAGCAATGTTCTGGGAAGTTCCTGCTCTCTCTCAGGTGCTTAGAATTCTGATGTTATGGTTGGTTAGTTTGGCCACTCTACCAGGCTCAAAAGGAGGCCTCCTAGAGGAAGAAGAAGTCTCTCTCTGACTGCTGGTTGAGGAAGACATGCTGCTGAAAGAGACATGCTGTACTGTAGTAAATTACTTTGTGTGGCTTTTTTACCCATAAGTCTTTGTAAACTCCAAGGTAGGATTTGCTATGAGCAACTGAGGAGCTCCTGATTGCTGAAGGTGTCCACCTGGAGTATTTCTGTTGGGAGTGG
>NW_006922661.1:254571-256172 GCF_000298275.1 Orycteropus afer afer
AGAGGTGGTGGGTGCTTTGGGAAGAAGGTTTGGTGAAAGGGCTGGAGGGAGGCAGCATGTCTGGCCTTGCAGGAATAGGCCTTGGGTTACTGATGGTGATCCTGTCTTCCTCTTGTGGGGTTAGAGGAGGTCAGGAGATGTGCCCTACTTGCCCTTTTAGCACCAAGCATGATATCCTTCTCCAGGGAATGGTCCCTTCTGACAGCATGACCAAAGTAGGTGAGACAAAGTCTGGCCATTCTCTCTTCCAAGGAGCATTCTGGGAGCTCTGGTGGTGCAGTGCCTAAGGCATCTGACTGCTAACCAGAAGGCAAGCAGTTCGATCTACCAGCCACTCCTTGGAAGGAAGATTGGGCAATCTACTTCTGTAGAGATAGCACCTCAGAAACCCAAGGAGGGGTCACTATGAGTCGAAATCTACTTGACAGCAGTAAGTATTCTGGCTGCACTTGTTCTGAGACAAATTTGTTCACTCTTCTGGCGGTCCCTGGTACTTCCAGTATTCTTTGCCAACACCACAACTCAAAAGCATCAACTCTTCTTCAGTCTTCCTTATTCATTGTCAATAAAAACACAACATACAAGACACCACAGTATGACAAACTGAGGTGGGATATAGTCAAGGTCATATTTTGGCTCTTGTGGACTTGTTTTAATTTTCTTCAACTTCAACTTAAATTTGCATGTGAGCAATTGATGGCCTGGTCCATAGTCTGTCCTTAACCTTTTTATAATAATATTGACCTTCTCCATCACCTCTTTCCACAGATGTAGTCAATTTGATTCCTGTGTATTCCATCTGGTGAGGTCCACATATTTGCTTTTTATGTTGTGTAAAAAAGGTATTTGAAATGCATAAGTCATTGGTCATGTAAAATTCTATCATGTGTCCTCTGGCACCATTTCTATCACCAAGGCCATATTTTCCAACTACTGATACTTCCTTATTCCCAACTTTTGCATCCCAATCACCAGCAATTATTAAAACATCTTGGTTGCATGTTTGATCAATTTCAGACCGCAGAAGTTGGTAAAAATCTTCAGTTTCTTCATCTTTGGCTTCAGTGGTTGGTGCGTAAATTTGAATAATAGTTGTATTAATTGGTCTTCCTTGTAGGCATATGGATATTACCCTATCACTGACAGCATTGTACTTCAGGACAGATCTTGAAATGTTCTTTTTGATGATAAAAGTAATGCAATTACTGTTTGTTATTCTGGGCATAGTAGACTATATGGTTGTCTGATTTAAAATGGCCAAAACCAGTCCATTTCAGTTCACTAATGCCTAGGATTTCAATCTCTATGTGTCCCATTTCATTTCTGACAACTTCCAATTCTTCTAGATCCATACATCATACAGTCCATGTTCTGATTATTAATGAATGTTTACAGCTGTTTCTTCACATTTTGAGTTGTGCCACACCGGCAAATGAAGGTCCAGAAAGTTTTACTCCATCCATATCATTAAGACAGAGTCTACATTGAGGAGGCAACTCTTCCCCAGTCATATTTTGAGTACCTTCTTACCTGAAGGGCTCATCTTCCAGCTCTATATTAGATAATGTTTTCCTGCCATCCATAAGGTTTTCAGTGACCAA
>NW_006922661.1:256798-259745 GCF_000298275.1 Orycteropus afer afer
TGTCCTATTAAGAGGCAATTCTCTTCTCATGTTTTAGGAAAGTGAAGGTAAAGTTCACCCAGAAAACACCCCTGAGGAAGCAGCAGCTCTGGAACTGTCTGATAAGGAATTCTCAGAAGGTAAACTAGTTCAGAGACTATCTGAGACTTCACCAGCGTCAAACTTAACCACAGCCCAGATTTGGTTTTGGAGGCAGGTCAGAGGACCCAGAATTGAAGTCATTATGCTTGATTTACACTGGATCCCTACAAGTGACCTAAGTGATTTTATTTTGGAAGGAATTTGCATAGGAATGAGCTAAGATTAGAGGTACTATTTTAGTTATTTGGTAAATATGTACACATCGCTTTCACAAACATCAGTGGCTACCACCCACAGGAAACTAAACACTTGAAAATATACCTGCTTCTGCTAAATTACAAAGACTTTGCAGATATTTTATTTAAAATATTTTTGCATTTTCGTATCAGGCTTGGTTTTTAGAAGATATTCAAACAATAACTGATCCTGGCTTCTGAGTCCATCTTTCGAACTAGTTTAAGGAAGATCCAGCGTGATCTGAGTTAGAAAAGTACATGGTCCTGGGCCTTTGAAGTGAACAAAATGCAGCCATCTAAAAAACCAAAACCAAACTCACTGCCATTGAGTCGGATCCGACTAATAGCAACCCCTCCTTGGGTTTCTGAGGCAGTATCACTACGGAAGTAGATTGCTCAACCTTCCTTCCCAGGAGTGGCTGGTGGGTTGGAACCACCAGCCTTCTGGTTAGCAGTCAAGTGCCTAAGGCACTACACTACCAGAGCTCCTACCAGACCTCTAGGGAAAGACAAATCCTCTCATGCTTGGCTGAGATACCAAGATTATTTGTTACAACCTTTTCCTGGAAATTTATGGTCCCTGACCAAATCACCAAAAGCTGCAGTGATGAACATGGTCACCAGGACTGGAGCACCTCTTTCCGCTGAGTGTGAATCTGGCCACATCAGCCTCTCTGGCCAAGGTTTACTGAAGATTCCTGCCTTCCATGGAATAGAAGATATTGAAGGCACTGCTACCTATGATCAGAGCCCTTGTCCTCATTCTTTCCAGTAGTAGAGTTATTGACTCAAGTGTTCCTCCAAGTTTCTTCTTCTTTGCTTCACCCACATATTGGTTTGGATTCTTCTCTAAGTAAACCTACCTAGTTTGTGGTAATTTGTTACAGCAGTCCTAGGAAACTGCTATAGGTAGGAAGCTATTTCAGAGGGTCGCTCAGGAAGTATGTTTTGAGGTGATGATATTGAGCAGAAACCTGAATGAAGTGAAGGTCTGAACTTTTTGAAGATCTGGAGGATGAACATGCCTGGCAGATGGAATGGCCCCAGAGGGTCAAAGGGGAAAATGAGCTAGGCTCAAGTGAGAAAGCCAGTGTGGCTAGAGCATGAGCGTGTAGGAAAGCACAACGAGATGGCAGCAGAGGTGGGCAGGTCAGATCAGAGCCTAATGCCATGCTTAGAATGTTATTCTGAATGTGACAGGAAGCCATTGGCAGCAACCTGATCAGATTCTGTTTAGACACTAGACTCTATGAGCCTAGGTGGAAGAGGGAGGAAGAGTAGGTGGGGCTATTGTAGAGTCCAGGTAAGGGAGATTGTGCCTGAGCCAGGTGGCAGAGAGGTGGGGTGAGGTGTGCTAGGCAAGACCTACAGCCATTCAGCATGCTGGTCTACTCTGTGTGAAATTTGGGATCCCTACCTGGTACCCTATATTGCTAATGACAGTCTTTTGCTTTTAGAAAAACAGACTCCTGGAAATAGACATGCAACAGAGAAGTGTCTCCTGCAGCAGTTTTGGTGATTGATATTTGATCTCTTTATAACATTTGTCCTTGCCAGGCATTATGCATTTAAAATATTTTTAGGACTGCAGAAGTCGCTGTACTTTGATCTTTTCCTGAAGGATTTCCACGTGACCCAGCAAACTTCCTTCCACTTAAGATATTAAACCTTGAAAAGCTAGGGGGCCTTCTTCCACTTGTGTCGTGGCTGCCTTACCTTGATGGCCTGAAAGTGGAAAGGTTCAAAAGATGGATTGATAGCATTTGTACATGAGGGTGTTGTTGGTGGGAGCATACGCCAGTGAATTTGCCTTCCATTGAGGTCAGCATGGTATGGGTTTTCTACCCCTTCCCAAAGCTGTCTGCAAATACTAGGAAATTAACTATTTCAGTTTCTTAAATTTTTACTCAGCATCTTGTTCTTATCTGCCTTAGGGGAGCTGTCTGAAAATACAGTTCACAATAGTTAAGTCCCTTTATAGTAAAATTTTCCTCTTTTCTCTCAATTTCCAGTCTCCTCTAGCTTTTCAACAGTCATCCATGCAGACATTATCAACAATTGTTTTTATTTCAGATTAATTACCAACCCAAGAGATACTTCCACAGTTAGGCCAGGCTTAACGTTGAGTCTATGCAACGTCTTCCCATACAGTGAAATACGGCAAGGACTATTTCCATCTGCTTCACTGACAAGGCCTGGCACTGGGCACACTGGTTGGATGTATGAGCAGTCACCCTCTCAAGCCCAGTGGGAGGACTGGTACAGAGCATATATCTGCAAGAGATGGATGCAGTTTTCCCTCTTCCAGACACAGGAGTGCTCCCTAACAACAGGCATCTTTCTATAGAGTTTCTGGAGACATTGTTCCCTTCAGGGCCTGACATGCCCACTAACTTTGCTGTCTAATCCAACAGAGGCGGCCAGTATGATTGGAGGGGAAATGAAAACTAGCCTACAAGTTTTTGCTGTCTAGTGGATCCTATGGAAGACTGTGGTAGTTATGTTTTTGTGTCAACTTGGCTGGGCCAGATTGAGTGGCTGGGCAGCTGGTGGTAGTTATTCCCCATGATGAGACTGGCAATCAACTCCATGGTGGGATCTACCACAAGCAGCTGAGTAGCTGCCTTTGG
>NW_006922661.1:260625-261809 GCF_000298275.1 Orycteropus afer afer
AAAGAAATCAAATCCACTGCTATTGACTTGATTCCGACTCATAGTGATCCCATAAGACAGAGTAGAACTGCCACATAGGGTTTCCAAAGCTGTCAATCTTTATGGAAGCAGATTGCCTCCTCATCCTCCTGCATAGCAGCTGGTGCGTTCGAACCCCTGAGTTTTTTGGTTAGCAGCTGAATGTTTTAAACACTATACCACCAGAGCTCCTTTAAAGTGTTAAAAAGCAAAGGTGTCACTTTGAAGACAAAGGTACACCTAACCCAATCCGTGGTATTTTCAATTACCTACTATGCATATGAAAGCTGGACAATGATCAGGACGACCAAAGAATTAATACCTTTAATTATGATGTTGGCAAAGAATATTAACTATATCACGGATTGTCAGTGGAACAAACAAATCTGTTTTGGATGATGTACAGCCACAACACTCCTCAAGAGCGAGAGTGGCGAGACTTCGTCTCTCATCCTTTGGTCAATTTATCAGGAGGGGCCAGTCCTGAGAAGACCCTCAATGACATGGATCTGACATGCTGGCTGCAACAATGGGCGCAAGCATGGCGACGACTGTGAGCACGGCACAGGGCCGGGCAGTGCTTCCTTCTGTCATACGTGGGTCGTTATGTGTCAGAAGTGGCTTGATGGCACTGAACAACAGCACGTTCGTCCTATATCCTTCTCCAGCAAACATGTAAAAAATGGAAACAACCTCTATTGAATGAGGCCATTTGACTAGTTGCTGGAGCATCCGTCCTACACCTCTCTGGTGTTCTGACTGGTATGAAGGCTCAGAACCCCCCACCCCAACTCCTCTGCCACTCATTTTCCCTCTGCAGAGCTAAGGCAGTCATACTGTACTTAGTTTCCTTTGGGTAAGCCAAAAGAGGAAGGTATGTTGTTGTTTTTAGGTGCCGTCGAGTCGTTTCCGACTCATAGCGACCCCATGCACAGCAGAATGAAACACTGCCCAATCCCACGCCAGCTCCATGATCCCTGCTATACTTGAGCCCATCATTGCATCCACCATATCAGTCCATCTCGTTGAAGGCCTCCCCCTCTTTTGTCGACCCTCCACCCTACCAAGCATGACATCCTTCTCCAGGGAGTGGTCCCTTCTTACAACATGACCAAAATAGGTGAAACGAAGTCTGGCCATTCTCGCTTCCAAGGAGCATTTCAGGT
>NW_006922661.1:263929-265860 GCF_000298275.1 Orycteropus afer afer
AACACATCCTGATTGCATGTTCAGTCAATTTCAGACTGCAGATGTTGATAAAATATCCTTCTCCAGCAAACATGTAAAAAATGGAAACAACCTCTATTGAATGAGGCCATTTGACTGGTTGCTGGAGCATCCCTCCTACACCTCTCTGGTGTTCTGACTGGTATGAAGGCTCAGAACCCCCCACTCCAACTCCTCTGCCACTCATTTTACCTGTGCAGAGCTAAGGCAGTCATACTGTACTTCGTTTCCTTTGGGTAAGCCAAAAGAGGAAGGTATAGCAGGTGATTTAAATCTTGACTAGGTGAGAAGACACGTCATCCTATGGAGGCTGCCAGGTGAGGGAGTAGTTTAGGGCCTCATTTAAGTAAAGAGCCTTTCTGATAAGAGAGACTAATAATGGATGAGATGAAGATACTTTGAGATCCTAAGAAGGAAGTCCCTCTGAGGATTCTCGGGGAGTTGTAGAAATCAAGTAGCACTAGATGTGTGTACATGCATCAGTCCAATAGGCATTTCATGCTTCCTCTGTGCTGGGCACAACACTTGTTTTTTCACCCACATGTATAACTTAGTGGTTAATAGTGAGGCCTCATGTTTTTATCTGCCAGCTGTGTGACTTTGAGCCAATTCCTTAACATCTCTGAGTTTAGCTGTTTCATTTGTAAAAGGACCAGGATAGTTTGTTTCATAGGGTTGTTCAGAAAATTACCTATGTATGTGAAGAGTTTATCACTTGCCTGACACAAAATTCCAAACCAAAAAATCAAATTTACTGCCTTTGAGTAGGATCCAACTCATAGCAATCCCTCCTTGGGTTTCGGAGGCGGTATCATTATGGAAGTACATCGTCTAACCCTCTGAGGAGTGGCCGGTGACTATGAACCACCAGCCTTCTGATTAGCAGTCAGATGCCTTAGGCACTATGCTACCAGAGCCACCAACACAGATTGAGAAGATGCTACAATTTTTACCTAAATATTTAATAATAATAGTTAACATTTGGGAAGACTTCCCAAATGTTAACTATTAAGTATTTAGGTAAAAACCATGGCATCTTCTCATTGGGCTGATGGTAGAAAAATCCATTCTTCTGTAGCCACAAAACTTGACATATATTCTACAATATACTATGACTATATTTTCTAAATCACAAAACTATATGACCAGACAAAGGTATTTTTTATACTTGTGAATTTTATTGGGTAGAATGTATAAAAGTTGTACACTGAGTCTGTAAGCAGAAAACTTGACTGTGAGATGTAAATTAAGACTGGAATAAACGGAGAAACATGAATGTTCAAACTCTTCAAAATGCCAATCGGGTTTTTAAAATATTGACAACAAAGTCTAAAGTTCATTTGGGAGAATGAGTGATTTTACCTAATAAAGTTTTGAAACAACCAACCAACCAAAGGGATCTGTGTTTAGAGGGATTACTTTCACTACTAGATATTAAAACATATTTTCTGGGACAGTACTTCAAACATAAAATATAACTTGGTAATGGGGAGGCCTGTTTTAAACATAACACCCAAGATAGAAACCATTACAAGAACAAACTCATAGGTTTTACACGTAAAAACAAAACATTAAACTGAAAGGTTAAAGTACAAACTGAGATGCGTCTGCAACAAACTTAACAAAAGGTCATTACCTTTTACACGGGAGGTACAGACAACAAATATGAACCCTTTTGCACACACAGTACTGCGTTGTCAGTGAAGGCAAGCATGGGTATATGGATGGATAGATAGGTTGACAGGCTAAACGATTAGGTATGTCTATGAAATGGGGCATGTATCCAAGATCATATATAGGGTTGGCAGACAATGGTCCTATAAATTTATGTGAATGATCAGAATTCCCAGGTGTATAGTAGAGCTGACAAGGGGCAAGGTTGTGGTCACTGCTTGGTCACAGCCAGCTACCCA
>NW_006922661.1:267033-268492 GCF_000298275.1 Orycteropus afer afer
GAAGGAAGGTTGGGCAATCCTACTTCCGTAGTGATGCTGCCTCGGAAACCCAAGGAGGGGTCGCTATGAGTCGGGGCCGACTCGACGGCACATAACAACAACAACAACAGCTTCCGTCAACATTCACAACCTTGGAAACCTGTAGGGGCAGCTCTCCTGTGCCCTATGGGGGCGCTGGGGCTCTGTGAGCATTAGTCAGCTGGATGTTGTTGTTATGTGCCAACGAGTGGGCTCCGACTCATAGCGACCCCTCCTTGGGTTTCCTAGGAGGTATCTCTATGAAAGTGGATTGCCTAACCTTCCTTCCGCGGAGTGGCTGGTGGGTTTGAACCGCCACCCTTCTAGTTAGCAGTCAAGTGCCCTAGGCACTAGGCCACCAGAGCTCCTACCTCGAGGGGATGGCAGCGAGTAACTAGTGATCAAAGACATGAAAATCATTTACATTTGAAAAGGTAGATTGCTTATCAAGGATATTGAGAAAGGGTCACTTCTTAGGGAAAATTAATAAATCCTCCTGGGAAGTAAGCTAAAACATCTCAGGAACATACTTTACCTTTGACTCCCCTCTTGGATTTGTTAAATCAGATTTATGCAATAAAAGATGACTCTTAAAAAAATGACTCTATAAGGACAAGAAAAACGAAGCTTATGAACAATCTATTTGTACATTCATGAGATGCCATGCTCTGCAGCTGCCAGGAATCATGTTATACGAGAATCTCCAATAACAGGAGAAAGTAGTATACAAGACATTTTGCAAGGCATCATCCATTTATCTCACATACGTACGCAGGGGACAACACTGGGGGATCCACACCAAATATTACGTGTAATTGACTCCAGGGGTAAAAGTACCAGATTTTTAAAATTCCTATTTACGCCACGGATTTTAGTGCATTAGAAATCACTGTACGATTTCAAGTACCTTAACCTCGGTTAAGTTAGAAAAGCCAGTACGTGGCATTGCACAGCCTGGGAAACCCAGGGAGCGTTTTTTTGGAAAGCGTAGGGCACCCACTCGCCCCCGGGTCCAGGTCAGGCGCGCACCTGCCTCCGCGGGCCCCACTCTGGCTGTGTCGGTTTCCAAGCGGAACGACACGCACGCGACAACGGCCACCTCGGCCACAGGAAGGCGGGACGCCTTCGTGTTTCCCACTTCCGGAAGAGGGGGCCTTCCCTTCGCTAAGGTTTCCATTCTCCACTTGTGAACTAGTCGGAACTCAGACTTTCGGGCCAGACTTTCCCGTTGCAGGCATCGTCCCGTTAGGAGTTTCATCCGCGGCCGGATGTCCCGGGTGCCGCAGTCTGGCCACGCGGCCTCTTTAGGGACAAAGGGTGGGACGGGCTCGCCTCGTCCCGAACAACCGTCGGTGGTCGCCATGGCAACAGAGCCCGGCCCGGGCCGCCTCGGGCCCCGCCCCCTGCCGCCGCTGGCTGCCCGCGCCTGACCCTCGGCGGC
>NW_006922661.1:268825-297721 GCF_000298275.1 Orycteropus afer afer
CGGTCCCTGCCGTGGCGACGCGAAGCCGGGTCAGCCGGGGAAGCCAGGCCTGGATACTGCTGGGCGGGGTGGGGGGGATGGGCCGCGGGCTTCCGGGCGGCCTTTGGCCCCAGAGGGGCCCGGGGCCCGGAGCGCGGCCGCAGCGGAGAGCGCGCTGGGGGCCTCGGTGCGGAGAACAGGATCGCCAGCGGCGGCGTGCTTCCTGGGTGGGGGACCCGGTCGTCTCTTCGCTGAGTGGCCGCTGGGGTCACGCTGCCAGGCTTGAGGCCGGCACGCGCGGCTTTGTTGGCGGGGGAGGGGCGGGCCGCCTGGTGGCGGTGAGGACGCGCGGATGACCGCGCTCCGGAGGCCGGAGCCTCACGCCGGTTTCCTTTCCCCTCCCAGCAGGTGAGGCTGGCCTCTCGGCACTCAGAGGTCTGAGCTCTGCCATGGGGGTAGGGGTGTCTTTATTGCTGCAGTTTTCCCTGACATCTGGGGGCTACCGGAGCGGGGGCCGAGGCAGGCGCTACAGCCACGGAAGTATCCCCGGGAGCGTCCCCAGGCGGCGCTGGACCAGGCAGCATCCCCAGCCCCACAATCTCCAGGGTAGAGTCTGGCTTTTGTTGTGCCCCCGGCCATTCCACTGCCCAGAGCTGAGGCCTCCCCGGCCTAGTGGGGGCGAGGGTGCCCTTGGGGAGCGGTGACCAATCACTGATGAGATCGCTGTGTGCAGCCTTGGGAAGGAGTCCTACCCAGAGACAGGATCTAGGAAACCCAGGAGGGTATGTCTGCTGCTGGAGGGGAGGCAGTGACAAGCTCTTAGGCGTCTCACAGCCGCCCTCACCCCTCGTGTACGTGTAGGAGTCTCCCCTGTACCACCTAGGGTTTCCTGATCCCTGGAAGAGCTGTCTGTGGGGCAGCCTCTGGCGTGATTGAGGCAGGACCAGGCAGAGAACAGATTATAATCTTTTTGCCTGCTTTTCTCTTGCCACAGTACTTCCCAACACCCTAAGGTAGGCAGGGCCAGGGATGGGGCCTTCAGGGTTACAGGATGTGGGTGTTCTTTGGATTCTGGAAATCTTTCCTTCCTAGGATGTCCTAATCATGTATGTGGGTGGCGGAGGACAGGCAGGAAGAAGGTGGGCACAGTCTGGTCAGGTGGTTGCCTGGCAGGAAGCTGCTGGCAGCATCCAGAGCCCCGCTCGTGCTCCTGGGAAGGGCTCTCCTCGCTCTGCAGGCTTCTTGGTGGCACTGGAGCCTGGAGGAGGGTCCTGGGAAGGTAAAGGCCATAGTGGTTCCTTTCTGTGAGATCTTTATAAACCGGGAGCCTAGAGGAAGCAAGCCTGGGCTGGAATGCAGAAAACCTGTTCCGTAGTTTCCGTTCTGCTCTTGGTTGCCTGATCAGCTTTTTGCTTCACCTGTCGAACAGGGAGCTGACATCTCTTCCAGTTGCTATGGCGCTCAGACGCAGCCTTAGGAAGTGGTGGAAGCTAAGAAAGGCCAGAGGGTAGCACTTTGGGGAAGCAGAAAGTCGTAGGTAGACAGGGCTGCCTCTTCTGATGAGCTCTGGGCGATAACTGCATGCCAGACCCTGGTGGGTGTGGTGAGGGCTTCCAGGAAGTGGCAGTAGTTCCAGGCTCCACAAGGAGATAGACAGGTATACTGCAAACGCTACCTGGAAGCTCAGAATCTGTGTGAAATGGAAGATGAGACTAGCCCAGGGCCATAGGAGTCAGGTGTGGGCACAGTCCTCCCTGAGCTGGGGCTGGCAGAAGGTGTGGGACTGGGAGGTGTGGGACTGGGTGTGGTGGTCTCTTGAGTGATTCTGCTTTTCTGCCCTCAGCAGGCGAAGCCCTGATGCTGGAACGGCGCTGCAGGGGCCCCTTGGCCATGGGCCCAGCCCACCCCCGACTCCTTTCTGGGCCCTCTCAGGAGTCACCGCAGACCCTGGAGGAGGAACCCCATGGGCTGAGGTCACTGGGCACTTCAGGTGCCACATTGGGTGGCCGAGCCCCAGCTGGAGCCCATCGCTGTGCCCACTGTAAACGGCACTTCCCAGGGTGGGTGGCCTTGTGGCTGCATGCCAGGCGGTGCCAGGCCAGGCTGCCCCTGCCCTGCCCTGAGTGTGGGCGCCGTTTCCGCCACGCCCCCTTCTTGGCACTGCACCATCAGGTCCATGCTGCAGCCACTCCAGACCTGGGCTTTGCCTGCCACACCTGTGGGCAGGGCTTCCGAGGCTGGGTGGCCCTGGTTCTGCACCTGCGAGCCCATGCAGCTGCAAAGCGGCCCATTGCTTGTCCTGAATGCGAGAGACGCTTCTGGCGACGAAAACAACTCCAGGCTCACCTGCGACGGTGCCACCCCCGCCCCCCTGAGGCCCGGCCCTTCATATGTGGCAACTGTGGCCGAAGCTTTGCCCAGTGGGACCAGCTCGTTGCTCACAAGCGGGTTCACGTGGCTGAGGCCCTTGAGGAGGCAGCGGCCAAGGCCCTTGGTCCTCGGCCCAGGGGCCGCCCTGCGGTGGCTGCCCCCCGGCCCGGTGGAGATGCTGTCGACCGGCCCTTCCAGTGTGCCTGCTGTGGCAAGCGCTTCCGGCACAAGCCCAACTTGATCGCACACCGTCGTGTGCACACGGGCGAGCGGCCCCACCAGTGTCCTGAGTGTGGGAAGCGCTTCACCAACAAGCCCTACCTGACCTCTCACCGGCGCATCCACACTGGTGAGAAGCCCTATCCGTGCACAGAGTGTGGACGCCGCTTCCGACACAAACCCAACCTCCTTTCGCACAGCAAGATTCACAAGCGATCTGAGGGGCCTGCCCAGGGCACCCCTGGCTCAGGGAGCCCCCAGCTGCCCACTGGCCCGCCAGAGTCCTTGTCAGAGCCCACCACAGAGGCACCCCCAAAACCTCATCAGGAGCCCGCCCTAGAGCCTCTGCTAGGAGCCCCACGGGAGCCCCCGCAGGCCCAGGCTGCGGCGCCTCCATCTCTCTACAGCTGTGATGACTGCGGGAGAAGCTTCCGGCTGGAGCGTTTCCTGCGGGCTCACCAGCGGCAGCACACTGGTGAACGGCCTTTCACGTGCACCGAGTGTGGGAAAAACTTCGGCAAGAAGACCCACCTGGTGGCTCACACCCGAGTCCACTCGGGTGAGCGGCCCTTTGCCTGTGAAGAGTGTGGGCGCCGCTTCTCCCAGGGCAGCCACCTGGCAGCCCACCGGCGTGACCATGCCCCTGAGCGGCCCTTTGTCTGCCCAGACTGTGGCAAGGCTTTCCGCCACAAGCCCTACCTGGCAGCCCACCGGCGCATCCATACCGGCGAAAAGCCCTATGTCTGCCCCGAATGCGGCAAAGCCTTCAGCCAGAAGTCCAACCTGGTGTCCCATCGGCGCATCCACACAGGCGAGCGCCCCTATGCGTGCCCCGACTGTGACCGGAGCTTCAGCCAGAAATCCAACCTCATCACCCACCGCAAGAGCCACATCCGAGATGGCGCTTTCTGCTGTGCCATCTGTGGCCAGACCTTCGATGATGAGGAGAAGCTCCTGGCCCATCAGCAGAGGCATGATGTCTGAAGGGGGACGGGCTGTGGAGGTGGGGAAGAGAGGATTCAGATGGCACTCGAGACGTGTGGCCCAGTGGGCTCGGTGCTTGGTTGGTGCTTAGCATAGCAGATGGGATGTGAGCCACTGGAAGGGACAGAGGGGTGAGGAGTGATGTGAGCCCTGTTAGAAGCTAGACCAACTCCCCTTCCCCAAGGAATCTTTTCAGAGTGAGGGTTCCGGCCCTCTAGCTGGTGTTTGCTAAGCTGCCGTCCCGACTGTTGTGTGTCCTGGAAAAGTAGCAATAGCAGCTTGATCCCATAGTGCTCTCAGGCCTGAGGAGCCACCAGTGGAAAGGAGGCTCCTCCATCCTCCATCCTCTGGTGTTAACCGCCTTAATGTTCCTGTGTCTTTACTTCAGATCATTTTGGAAGTAGGTGGGGTATGATTCTTAGCAAATAAACACTTGGGGAGGAAAAGTGGGCCAGCTGGATACACCTTGGAGAACCTGCTGGCCTTGTTAGACAGCACCTGGACTTCGTCCAGCATCTGGAGGTGAAGTTGAGCTGCTCTTACCTGTCCCGTCCCGTCCCCTCTCGGCCCCCTACATAGGCACCTAGACTTAGACTAACTACTGTTAGTGCCAGCTTCATCCCCTTCCCTCCCCCAAGTCCAACCCCCAGGGCATTTCCCTAGGAGTGGCTCTGGTGCTACCAGCTGCCCTTCCCAGCACACAGCTCTGCTGGCTGTCAGCACCCTTGTGTCTGGGCTTTTGTCTGAACATCCCAATTCCTGCTTCACTTCTGCCAGACCCCAGAAATGCGTGGAGAGGACAGACCCACTGAGAGTGGAGTGTCAGCTGCCGGGGAGATAGGAGCTGAGTTTGCTTTTCAGCGTTTCCAGTGTGTGCTGCCCAGCTTCTTATCAAACACTCAGGTTGTAGGGAATTCCCCACCTCCTGAGGCCCTGGTTTTGTTGTAGGATAATTCTAATTGTTAGAAACACTTCCTTATAATGAATGAAATCTGCTTTACTATCATGTCTACCTATTGGGCCTTGTTCTGTTCTCTGGAACTTCACAGAACAACCATTTACCCTCCTTTTCAAACTAGAGAATAAAAATTTGGTTTTAGAACTGGTGACTGATAAGTGTTCCTTCTCCTTGGGGAGCTGTGGAGTTTGAAGAAGAGCAAGCTTGCTTCCAAGGGGCTTGTGGGGGCTGTGGGTGGTGGCTCTGGTGACGTGCCAAGTGCCCAGAACTTGTTTAATTCCTCTGCGCCATCTCACAGGGGGCCAAGCATACCCAGGAAGTGGAGTCGTTCTCTAACGTGGGGCCAAGGCTCTCAAGAACTGTAGTGGGCAGCAAGCTCTGATTTCCAACCAAGATCCTGGCCACCTGCCCTCCCAGTGGCAGAACCAGGGTCACGATCATTTTTCACACCACCACAGCTTTCGTGTAACACCACAAGCACTGAGAGCCCTCTGGAGGAGTGGTGGACTATGGGGTGGGTAGTGTAGAGGACAGACCAGTGCTAGGTAGGCAGGTCTCAACAGCAAAGGCCTTTCTAACCTCCTCTTGGACACACTGGGTGTGTGATCCAGCACATCTAGGCATATGACTTTCTGGGTCACTTTGGCAGGTGCTTGGCAGGTACCTGTTACCAGGAGGCAAAGAGGCTGTGAGGGACTGAGGAAGTCTCTCCTGAGATGCCTCTGTTCCTGGCCTGGCCCCTTTTCTGCTGTTGTGCATGTGCTGCTCTGTGCTGGTTGGTCTCACGCCATTTGAGGGCCTGTTAGGTGTCAGCAGGCCCTTTTCTTGCCTGTCTTGGTGATTTCTGTGTAGGCCCCTGGCAGCTTGCAGAGCCCTGTGCATGATGACGACAGACTGTTCCTGAGGTGGCACCTTGCACAAGTTTACCTTGATGATCTCCTGTAATCTTCACAAAAAAACCTTGGGAGGCTGGTAGTGCTATTCTAAAGATAAAACTTGCCGAAGGTTATGTAACATTATCACTAGAGCCTGATTCAAACCCAGGTCTGTCTGACGCCTGAAATCTGTTCTCTTCACAACCATGCTGATTACTGGAGAAGTAGACTGCTGCTGCTCTTGGTTAAGCATTAAATGCCTACATATGCTTGATGTGTTAGAAACTGGTGACAAAGATAAGACCCAGTCCTTGCTCCTGAGAGGCCTCAGTTCAGGAAGGAAGCACACGTATACACAAATAATGAGAGGGAGTTAGGGAGCTGGTTGTGTGTAGGGTGGATGCAGACAGCTTCAAAACTTGGTATTGGTTTATCAGGTCAACTCCAACTCATAGTGACCCTGCATACAACAGAACCAAACATTGCCCAGTCCTGTGTTACCTTCTGATTGACAGCAGGTTTGAGGCCTATCATTGGCTACTGTGCAAGGGTCTGTCTGGCTCTCATTGGCTCTTTGCTTCACCAGACACAGTGTCCTGTAGCGAGTGATCCCTTCTGAGCATGTGTCCAAAGCACGCAAGTTGGACAGTGCTCTGTTTTATCCATAAGGTTTTCTGTGGGTGATTTTCAGAAGTAGGTTGCCAGGCCTTTTTTTTTTTAAGTCTGTCAGCTCTGCTGAAGTCTGTCCACGGGAGCACTTGCTGGTATTTGAAATACTAATAGCATAGCTTCTGGCCTCCTATCAACATGAAAGCCACCGTAGTACAATACACTTATGGGTGGGCAGTGATCTGGTTATAAACCCACTGCTATCGAGTCAATTCCAACTCACAGTGACCCCCAGTGGGTTCCCAAGGCTGTAAGTCTGTTTACAGAGTACATTGCCCCATCTTCCTTCCATGGAGCAGCTGGTGGGTTTGACCTGCTGACCTGCTGAGCAGCCAAATGCCTGTTGCACTGTGCCGCTGGAGCTGATCTGGCTATATGGCCACTGGAAAACCTGTGTTGTTGGGTGCCATCTAGTCAGTTTCAACTCATCAGTGACCCTGTGTATGAAGCACTGCCAGTACTGTACCACCCTCGGATCTTTTACCAAGTTTGAGCCCATGGTTGCAGCCACTGTCGATCCATCCCATTGATGGTATTCTCCATTTTTGCTGACGCTCTCCTTTACTGAGCATGATATTCTCCAGAGAATGCTCCCACCTGGTAATGTGACCAAAGGATGAGAGACACAGTCTGGCCATTCTTGCTTCTAAGGAACATTCTGGCTGTACTTCTAAGATTTGTTTTGGAAGCACCTCACCTGTGTAGTGATGGCAGATTTAGAACCTGGGGCAAGAGACCACTGTCTCAATAAAACCCCTCTTAAGTATTTTCTCTTTAAAGGAGCACAAGGCTTCCAGAGAATGGGAGCAGTGTTTTCTTGGGACACCAGGAAAGAGTGGGTAGACCTGGGAATGATGGGTGGGAAACAGTGGATAGGTCCTCAGAGGCTTAGGGTTGGTATTGAGTGGTTGGAAAAAGATGACAGAAGAAATGTTGTCAGGGATCCTGACTTTTTGAAAACTTGTTTTTAAAGGAAATAGCCTGGGGTGTGGGCAAGGTGGGCACTGGGTATCATCTAGGACTATGGATTATAACACTGCTTTGTGGGTAGAGATGGTGAGGAGAGACCTGAAGGCCAGAGACACTTACCAAAGTGACTTGAGGGGGCTGGTCAAAGAGGGGCAGTGTAAACCTGTCTCCAGTCCCAGAATCCCTGGCAAGCCTGGTGGTTCCCAAGCCTTTCTTCAGCGTGACACATCCTGACAGCAGTTATGGGGAAATGCCTTTCTGTTCTGAAGAGTCCTAGATATCTTTTTTTTTTTTTTTTTTTTTAAATATGATTACAGAAGTATTGTACAAAAACTAGACAATGCAGACCTAACTTCATTTCTCTTTTAAACGTGAAAGTCCTCCATTTCCTCCACCCCAGCCCCCATGTCCTTTCTCTTTCTCCTAGGGCTACCATGTCAAGCTACTACTCATCTGTCAAATTGTCATACTGTGGTGGCTTGTGTGTTGCTGTGAGACTGGAGGCTATGCCACTGGCATTTCAAATACCAGCAGGGTTGCCCATGGTGGACAGATTTCAGTGGCACTTCCAGACTAAGACTCAGAAGAAGGAAGGGGCCATCCACTTCTCAAATAATTGGCCAGTGAAAAGCTTATGAATAGCAGCAAAACACTGACATATTACTGGAGAACTTTATGAATAGCCCTGAAACATTGTCCAGTATAATGCCAGAAGATGAGCCCCTCAGGTTGGAAAGTACTCAAAATATGACTGGGAAAGAGCCGCCTCCTCAAAGTAGAGTCAACCTTAATGACATGGGTGGAGTAAAGCTCTTGGGACCTCCATTTGCTGATGGGGCACGAATCAAAATGGGAAGAAACAGCTGCAACATCTGTTAATCAGAAGGTGGAATGTACAAAGTATGAAACTAGGAAAATTGGAAGTTACCAAAAATGAAATGGAACACACAAAAGATGGATATCCCAGGCATTAGTGAGCTGAAGAGGACTGGTTTGGGCCATTTTGAATCAGACCGTCATATGGTCTGCTATGCCAAGAATGACAAATTGAAGAGGAATGGTGTGGCATTCATCGTCACAAAGAATGTTTCAAGATCTATCCTGAAGTACAATACTGTCAGTGATAGGATAATATCCATACGCCTACGAGGAAGACCAGTTAATACGATGATTGTTCAGATTTACACACCAACCACCAAACCAAAGACAACAAAATTGAAGATTTTTACCAACCTCTGCAGTCTTAAATTCACCAAACATGCAGTCAAAATGTGTTGATTATTACTGGCGATTGGAATGCAGAAGTTGAAAACAAAGAAGAATCACCGATAGCTGGAAAATATGGCCTTGGTGAGAGAAATGACTGGAGGTCACATGATAGAATTTTGTAAGACTAATGAGTTATTCATTGCAAATACCTTTCCAACAACATAAATGATGCTATACACGTGGACCTCACCAGATGGATTATGCAGGAATCGGATCGACTACATCTGTGAAAAGAGGTGATGGAGAAGTTCAGTATCTTCAGACAAATCAAGTCCAGGAACTGACTGTGACACAGACCATCAACTGCTCATATGCAAGTTGAAGTTGAAGCTGAAGACAAGTCCACGAGAGCCAAAATATGATCTTGATTATATCCCACCTGAATTTAGAGACCATCTAAAGAATAGAGTTGATGCATTGAACACCAATGACCAAAAACCAGACAATTGTGGGATGACATCAAGAACATCATATATGAAGAAAGCAAAAGGCCATTAGAAAGACACGAAAGGAAAAAAAAACCAAAACAGGTATCAGAAGAGACTCTGAAACTTGATCTTGAATGAAGCGTAGCTAAAACAAATGGAAGAAATGACTAAATAAAACAGCTGAACAGAAGATTTCAAAGAGCAGCTCGAGAAGACAAAGTCTATTATCATAATGAAATGTGCAAAGACCTGGAGTTAGAAAACCAAAAGGGAAGAACATGCTCAGCATTTCTCATGCTAAAAGAACTGAAGAAAGAATTCAAGCCTCAAGTTGCAATATTGAGATTCTATGGGCAAAATATTGACTGATGCAGGAAACATCAAAAGAAGATAGAAGGATTGCACAGAGTCATGTACCAAAAAGAGTTCGGCGATATTCATCTGTTTCACATGCTCAAGAACTAATGGTATTGAAGGAGGCGGCCAAAGCTGCACTGAAGCAATTGGCATAAAATGAGGCTGCAGGAATTCACAGAATACTCACCGAGATGTTTTAACAAACAGATGCTGTACTGGAGGCACTTACTCATCTCTGCTAAGAAATTTGGAAGACAACTACCTGGCCAACTGAAGGGAAGAGATCCACATTTGTACCCATTTCAAAGAAAGGTGATTCAACGAATGTGGAGATCATTGAACAGTACTGTTAATATCACACACAAGTAAAATGTTGCTGAAGATAATTCAAAAACAGTTGTAGCAGAGTCTCTGCCCCTGGCTCCATACCACGCCATGGCCAATGTGGGAGATGGTGAGGAGCCTGGTGTTCTTTCCTCTCACTCCGGGAGTGCAGGCTCCAAGTTGGGGCAACAAAATGTTCTCCCTGAAAAAGGGGAATGCAGTGGCCATGTGGAGCTGGGACGTGGAGTGTGATACATGCACCATCTGTAGGATACAGGTGATGGATGGCTGTTTTAGATGTCAAGCTGAAAACAAAAAGAATTGTGTTGTGGTCTGGGGAGAAAGTAATCTTCCACAACTGCTGCATGTCCCTGTGGGTGAAACAGAACAATCACTGCCCCCTCTGCCAGCAGGACTGGGTGGTCTAAAGAATCTGCAAATGAGAGTGGAGAAAGGCTTCCTTAGTGTATTCGTATGGAGCCCAGGTAGATCTTGTTATCAAAGCCTTCAGGGTATTAATTTGTTAAATTGCAGGAGCTGGATCTGTGGTCCTTTGGCACTCATCAAAGGCACGGTTTAACATTTTTTCAATTTTATTTTCAGAAACTACAATTAAGATATTATAGATGATCTTTCCTACCTCTGTGGTGTGCATCACACACACTGCTTAGAAGGTGCTATACAGGAGGAGAGAACTACAAATTGAACGGCCTTTATTATTTACCTGTCGATATCCAAGAGACTGTAGAAGTTACATTTAGAGAACTTTTTGCATGCTTATGGTTGATTGGTTAAAAAAAAAAAAAAAAAAGGAGACTGTAATAGTAATAAATAAAGTGCAGTTTGAGAGCCAAAATAAGTAAAACATTTGCAGCAGTATATTGACAGGGAACTTCCAGAAATGCAGGCTGGATTCAGAAGAGGACGTGTAATGAGGGATATCATTACTGATGTCAGATGGATCTTGGCTGAAAGCATAGGAGACCAGAATGATGTTACTTGTGTTTTGTTGACTATGCAGAAACATGCAACTGTGTGGATCATAACAAATTATGGATAACATTGAGAAGAATGGGTATTCCAGAACAATTAATTGTACCCATGAGGAAGCTGTACATAGATCAGGATGCTGTTGTTAGAACAGAACAAGGAGATACTGCATGGTTTAGAATCAGGAATAGTGTGTGTCAGGGTTGTATCCTTTCACCATTCTCAATCTATATTCTGAACAAATAATCCAAGATGTTGGACTATATGAAGAAGAAAGGGGCATCAGGATTGGAGGAAGACTCATTAACAACCTGTGATATTCAGATAACATAATCTTGCTTGCTGAAAGCGAAGATGACTTGAGAAACACTTAACTGATGAAGACTAAAGACAGTCTGCAGTATGGATTACATCTCAACATAAAGAAAACAAAAATCCTCACAACCGGACCAATAAGCAGCATCACGACAAAAGAAAAAATTGAAGTTGTCAAAGATTTCATATTTGGTTCCATAATCAACATCCATGGAAGCAGCAGTCAAGAAATCAGATGAAGTATTGCACTGGGCAAATCTGCTGCAAAAGACCTCTTTCAAGTGCTGAAGAGCAAAGATGTCTCTTTGAAGACTAAGGTGCACCTAACCCAAGCCATGGTGTTTTCAATTGCCTCATATGCATGTGAAAGCTGGACAATGAATAAGGAAGACAGAAGAGTTGATGCTTTTGAGTTGTGGTGTTAGTGAACAATACTCAAAGTACCATGGATTACTGGGAGAGTGAACAAATCTGTCCTGGAAGAAGTGCAGCCAGAATGCTCCTTGGAAGCAAGAATGGCCATACTTCATCTCACCTACTTTGGTCAGTGTTGTCAGAAGGGACCATTCCCTGGAGAAGGATATCATGCTTGGTAAAGTGGAGGGTCAACGGAAAAGGGGAAGGCCCTCAACGAGGTGGATTGACACATTGGCTCAGGTATAGCAAGGATCGTGGGGCTGGCACAGGAACAGGCGGTGTTTTGTTCTGTTGTGCATAGGGTCGCTGTGAGTTGGAGCTGACTGGACAGCATCTAAGAATAACAACCACATCACGAGTTTGAAGGGTATTCTGGGCACTTTTTCAAACATCTGCAAACACAGCAGTCTAATCCTTTTTTGTTTAATGCAGATAAGAGCCTACATGTGCTTCCTTGTTTGCACTCCTGAGATACCCTTGGTCTGTGACTGGGCATCTGGAAGTAAGTTAGCTCTCCAGAGGGGCAGACAGCCCACACAGGAAAAGGGGCTTCCCAAGGTCACACTTGTCAGAGGCAGACCTAGAGCTAGAATACTGGTCTCTTAAATAGAAATTAATTCTACAAAACTTTGTTGAGTCTCCTCTCAACAAAGGTTTGTGGAATTATTTGACTGCTAACCAGAAGGCTGGCAGTTCAAACCCACCAGCTACTCCTCGGTCGAAAGGTGGGCAATCTACATCCATAGTGATACTGCCTCGGAAACCCCAGGAGGGGTCGCTATGATTCGGGTTCGACTCAATGGCAGTGCGTATAGACAATAAGACAGGAGCCTGACAGATCCTAGAAGGCATGCGTGTAACTAGAGAATTATTAACTTTTACAGACAAGTGAGTCAAAGTTCAGAGACAGTCAAGTGTCTTGTAAAAACTGCACATGAAGTTACTGACAATACAGATTGGAATCTTGGTCCCCCGATTCGTATTGTGTCACTTGAGGCCTAAATAGAAGCTGCACCTATGGCAAGTGCTAGCAGTGGTTGTTGGATAAGGTCCTTTCCCTCTGCTGGCAGCATGACGGATTTCCTGTAAGTTTCACAACAGTCCTGGTGCAGCTTCTAACTGTGTCAGCCTTATCTCCCAAAGGCAGGAGCTCTGCAGAAGACCCTGTCAGCAGGAGCTGAGCCAGCTGAAGTGTGAGGAATTTCAAGGTGAAGAACTTCCTTGCACTCGGGGTGGGTAGGTGAGAAGGCGCTCCATCCCTAAGTTCTCTGGGAACAGAAGGCCCTCCTAAGCAGTCGGACCAGGCTGGCAACTGGGAGATGATCCCAATGGCCCCAGAAACTGACTCTGCCTCAAGTCAGCCCCGAGATTCGGCCATAACTCAGCCTCCCAGACTGCTGTCTCCTCAATTTGAAAATTAAGGGTCGGATTTAATGGCCTTGTACACAACTCTAAAATCCTCATTCGCCATCCCTAAAAGCCAGGTGTTACACACCACTCCGTGCCGCTGCTGTCCTGGGTGTGTAGGCACGTGACACACGAATGCGCCGATCCAGCACAGGAAGGAAGACCACCGCGGGGTGAGCCATGCCGAGTCCTAGAGCAGGCGGCTTAGTTCCGGCAGAAAGGAAGGCCGGCGTCCCGTGAGCGTGCACGCGTCCAATGCAATACGTGTCCGACCTCAGAAGCGTTTAAACCTTCAGGGCACTCCAGCCGTCCCGGGAAGGGACACCCAGGCGGGCTGCAACCGGGATTGCCAGCGGAGGCAGAGAACTCCGGCAGCGTTTTTCATTGGAGGCCCGCCTCGCCCTTTCGCTCTCGGCGCCGAGCTGGTTAATGCAGGCCCCGCCTCGCGCGGCCCGAGGGGCGGGGTCATCCCGCCCACTCAAGGATTGGCTCCGGAGAACAAAGGGGCCGTCCCGCGGGCTTCTCCAATAGGGTCGAACTAGTCACGTGAGCAATATAGCCAATCAGGTGGCTCGGAAGCCCCAAGGATGGCCAGGCCTGCCAGCAAATCAAATGTGCCCGCCGGCCCCGCCTGCGCCGGGACTCGCCGGGCCGCAGCGCCGACCGTCGGCGGCGGTTCTGCAGACCTGGCTCCGGGGCCCAGGTATTTATTTCCAGTGTCACTGTCCCGTAGGTCCAAGCTCCGGGTTTCGGACTGAGGAGCGGTGCGGCGAGGGGCGCGCCGCTACCGTAGGGTCAGCGCCCCGCCTTGCGCCGCTCCCTGGTTCCCACAGCCAAGGTGGGGGAGGGTACTAGGGCTGAGGTCCCCCGGTTCCCGCTCTCCAAACTTCCCCGTAGTCCTTTGCTCCGACCTCCCCAATCTGAGCCTCCCCAGCCCTGTTCTGGAACCTCAGACCCACCCACTCTCCTCGCAGCTCTCCCTCCCCTACCCCTGAACCTCCGCACCCCCTGTCCTCCATCCAAACGACTGTGCTATGGGACAGGCGGTGCTGTTCGGGAGGAGGGCACGGGAGGGGTGCTAGGGGTACCTCAAGGCAGCAGCATGGTGCTTCTCCCAGCCAGGGGGTAGATTCAGGATACACATGAGTGCTGGAGGCCTCGGGGCTTTCACTTACCGCTCTGTAACCTAAATGCGACAGCCCTGAGGTTCTGCTCTGGGCAAGCCAAAGTTCAAGCAGAGCGCTAGGTTAGATTTGAGTGAGGTGGTGCGCTAGGCAAAGCTGTGGCCTGTTACTTGTCCCTCAGTCTAGTTTGGAAGACAGGAGCACCAGAGGGCACGCTGGGAAAGTTAAGCAGGAGATACGGTACAGGCCCAGGCAGTGCAGGCAGACCCCAGCAGGTGGAGATGCCGAGGAAGTGTTCCAGGAGGGTGACAGCTGAAAGGTCAAAGACACCCCTGTAGAGGTTCCATTTGACCAGGCTGGGTGGGGACTCTGGTGGCTAGAAGCCAGGTAAAGACTCTCTTCTCTGTAGAGGAGGGAGGCAGACTAGGGTACATTTGCCAGGGTGTGGGTTAAGCTGAGAAATCAAGGGCCCAAGGGCCAGATAGTCTGGAAGGAGGGCCTGAGGCCAGTTCTCACCTGCTTTGAGGCAGGGCTGTGACTTGTCAAAAGGGAAACACTTCTTTCTTTTCCAGGGCCTTTGGCACAGCAGGGGGTGGAAAAGTGTTGGTAAATTAAAGTCACAGTCTTTCAGGGTTAACAGGGTTGTCCTGCACCTTTGAGAAGATGATGGGGTCCCTAGGCCTGGTGGACCAGGTGCCCATGAGGAAGAAGTCCTAGGAAGAGGTGGCAGCACCAGGCTAGGTGAATTCAAAGACCCCTGGGACGTGGGCGGGCACCAGGGATGAGACCTGCACCATGTTGATGGTCCACAGGGAGCACTGGTGGGGCTGCTCACACCAGGGAGATCCTGAGTTTCAGTTCTTGGAGGGTGTGGGTGGCAAGAGGTTGGCAGCAGCAGTGACCTGAAAAGAATTCACCTTGCACCTTGTGAACACTTCCAGACTCTTCTCCACTGTTTAATTCTACTTGATTTATCAATTCTATACGTAGGAGCAGGAATTATTATTTCCATTTGCAGATGGGGAGACTGGTGCTCAGAGAAGGAAAGTAACCCACCCAGGGTCACACAGCTAACCAGAAACCCTGGTTCTCAGGCCTCTCATTGCTGAGCTTTACCCTCTACAGTGTGGCTTTTCTTTGGGGTAATAGGATGACCTTTCCCCCCTTGCTTTGAACCTAGGCCCCTTCTCTCAGGACCAGAAGCAGAGTGTTTGGGAGACTGAGGTCTGGAGGTGGAGCGGGAAGAGAGAGGGTGGGGCAGGGCTTGGAAGGGATAAAAATGGAAGTTGGTCTGGACACTTGGTCCAGTGCTGGGTGAGATTGTGGCAACATCGGGAAGGAGGGAGAGGCTCGTGAGCAGGGTGAATCAGGGGAGAGGAAGATGGACTGGGCCAATGGACCCTGGCAGGCGTTGGGTAGCACTATGGCAAGAAAGGGTGTGGTGGTCGAGAGTTGCCCTCTAGTCGGGCCAGGATGTCCGCGGGCACCTGGGAGCTTAGAGACCCTGCCCCTGCCTTTTCAAAATGGGGAGAGGAGCCAATCCAGGCACCTCAGGTCCAGTAGAGGCAGGCTGGAGAGGACCTGGCCTGGCTGTGGGGGGGGGGCATCCTGCTGCAGGGGCTTGTTGGGCAGAGCCTGCCTCTCTAGGGCCTCTGTCACACTCTGCTCTTCCCTGCAGGTGGCCTAGCTGTCCACCACATCCCTCCACAGTGATCCTGTCCTGGCTCTGTGGGTCTGTGGCTTCCAGTCCCACTCTCTGAGCTGGAGAGGCCTTGGTGGCTGTGAGTTGGAGGACATGCGTGTCACGCTGTGTCCCTGCTCTCCTGAGCATGCTGTGCTGTTGCTGTACTCACACTGATCTGGATTCCTTTGTTCTTTGCGTGTACGGTTTTACAGGTGTTATCATGTGTAGGCATGTCTTTCGATGTGTGTGCATCTGATTTTGATTCCAGGTTCTTCTCACACACTCAAAAACTCACTGTCATCAAGTGGATCCTGACTCATAGTGACCCCTCCTTAGGTTTCTGAGGTGGTATCTCTACGGAAGTAGATTGTCCAGTCTTCCTTCCGAGGAGTGGCTGGTGGGTTTGAACCACCAGCCTTCTGGTTAGCAGTCAAATGCCTTAGGCACTACGCCACCAGAGCTCCCTCTCACACACTAGGACCCCGTATTTAGAAGTCTAGCACCAGCAGCTGCTAACTGACCTATTCCCAAGGAGAGAGCAGGACTCAGTCTGTGGCCAGAAGCGCCCCTGTTCCGAGTCCTCTGTTCATCCACTCGCTCTGCACTGAGCACTTTCTGCACACCAGGGCCAGGCAGGACAGGGCCCTTGCCTTCCTTACAGTCTGGTGCCACACTGCCCAATAGAATTTTCTAGACATTGTGGACTAGGATTGTCGCTACCATGAGGTGGTCCCTGGCTGTGGGATCTTCCGGGCACAGCATATCCTGGCCATGGGGCCTGAGCACTTGACACTTCTCTATACCACAGTTCCCTTGGCTGTAAAATGTGACATCGCTGCATGTCACATGTGAGGACAAAGGCTAGTGGTCCCGCTTCCTTATGTGTCCAGACCTGCAGATGGCTGAGGGTGGAGGAGGTGTGGCCTCTGCCAGACCCTCACTGACTAGCTTCATGCTCTTTGTGGGCTGGACAGCTGCCTCCCTCGTGGCCCAGCCCTGCGTCTGCTGCCAGTGGGTGGTTGGGGAGGGCTGAGGAGTGTAGACCAGCCCAGAGGTGCCACGTGTGACCAGTCTCTAGGAGTAAGTGAGAAGGGGGATAAGTGGCCAAGGTGAGGAAGGAGGTAGCTAGGCAGAAGGTGCAGGCCTTCCAGGAAACATGGGGCCTCTGCCAGGTATGGCCAGGATGGAGGGGGCTGGCTTAGCCTGCCTGTGTTCCCTGGGACTGGAAAGGGTGGGGGTGCAATGGTGGGGAGGTGTCAGCCTTCAAGGCCTCCCTTCCAGGTGGAGGCAAAGGTGTGGGGCACCCCCACCTGTGCCCGAGTCTGTGCAGGAGTGCTTGTGTGGTGAGAAGGTTTCAGGGCAGGGGTAAACCTAGATGTGCCTGCAGCTGCTCCTCCCTGAACTGTCTCCCTGTAACCCTGCTGCCTGCCCCATCGGCTCCTTTCTGGGCACTGCCCATGGGCATGACAACACCTCCTGGGCCCACGGCCCACGGGGGTGGGGTGAGACAGTGAGGTGTTGGGGAGGATGGTGACTCTGTCCCTACAGACTCTTTGACGGCGGTGGGGTGTGCCATTTTGCTAGCAGCCTCTGTCTCATGTCATTAGGCAATGGACGGTGTGTACAAGGGCATGGGGACAAGGAGGGCATGTAATAGGGGGCAGAGTACAAGAGGTGGGGTGTGGATGAGACCAGTTTCGGAGAAGTGTCTGTTGTTCTTGTTAGGTGCCATCAAGTCGCCTCCGACTCATAGCAACCCCGTGTGCAACAGAGCGAAACACTGCCCGGTCCTGCACCATCCTCACAATCCTTGCTGTACCTAAGCCCATTGTTGTAGCCACTGTGTCTGTCTATCTAGTTGAGAGTCTTTCCCTTTTTTGTTGACCCTCCACTTTATCAAGCAAGATATCCTTCTCCAGGGAATGGTCCCTTCTGACAACATGACCAAAGTAAGTGAGATGAAGTCTGGCCATTCTTGCTTCCAAGGAGCATTCCTGCTGCACTTCTGCCAGGACAGATTTGTTCATTCTTCTGAAGGGGATTTCCTGGGCCTGGCTTTTCCCAGTACTCTTGTCCCCAGGATACCAGATGGCCATTTTCCCCACTAGAGCATACAGATGGGTATGGGTGGCCCAGACATGGCCTCCCCATCCCCGCTGCTCTCCATTGCTCCCCCTTCCTACCCCTCTCAGTCTCTCATTTCCTCTTCCTTCCCTTCCCTTCTGTTCCCGTGTCTCTGTTCTTACACAGGCCACACCCTGTCTCCTGAGGCACCCCCTAACCTGGGCATGGCCTGTGGGTGAGGTGGCCGCTTCCAATGATTTGCTGAGCATCTGTCACCCTCTGTCACCAAGACAGGTGCCTTGAATAGGACTGTCTCCTTTGGCTCCCAGGGCTTCCAGCTGTGTTGTGGGGCATCCACCCGGACGTTTGTAGCCCTAGCCTACCTTCCACATTGCAGTGGCTTCTGAACCTTTCCATTGGACAGTATACCTCTAGTTCTTTGATGGGTTCCCTGAGGCACAGAATAACCTGGTTGAGGAGAGAGGGTATGGGCCTCCCCAGCATTCATGGGGCCCTGGTGGGCCGGGTGCTGTGCCTCCTGAACTACCCCTGTCCTCAGCGGCCCCACCTACCTCCTGTTAGAACCAAAGTCTTCAGTCTTGTCAGAGGGTGGAGGCACCTTGGACCTCTGTGAGATTCCTGGGCTCCCTGAAGGCCTCCTTCCCAGCAGGTCATGGATGCTGCCAAATTCTTGTGAGTTTGGACTGTGCACCAAGCCTGCAGATACAAACTCTGGGCACACTCCACCAAGATAGGCCAGCTCTGGGGATCCCTGGCTACAGGTGCACAGTGCTGCTTGGAGGCTTGTTGTTGGGGATTGTTCTTTTATGCGGAAGATGGGAGGCTTGTGAGATGGTGATGTTTAAGGAAGGACTAAAGAGGTGGGGCATAAGCTATGCAGACATCTGGGGGATCATTCGACCAGGGGTCGGCCAGGCTGGAGGCTTGAGCAGGAGGGTTCTTTGAGCGCCCAGGAAGCAGGGGCATGGCCCTCACCCAGGGTACATTCGCTGGCCTGCATGGCCCTCACCCAGGCACTTCCCCTGGGCTCACCCAGCACGGCCCTCACCCAGACACTTCCCCTGGACCCACCCAGCACGGCCCTCACCCAGGGCACCTCCTCTGGGTCTGCACATTGCTCACCATGAGATGTTCAGGAGACATGGGCATAAAGAGAGTGGAGCCCCAGGTCAGTTAACTAGGCATGAGTTACTGACTAAGTAGGACTGATTGGTCTGGATGGCGTGGAGAGGGCTGGTGGCAGGAATGTGGGTAGGACTCCAGGCACAGGCAAACTTCTTTCCTTTGGGCAGCTTTGTGATTGTGTTTTCATGACCATCCACTTTGATGGCAGATGGACCCCAGAATGCACTTGTGTTTCTTGGTCTCCACATGCCGATATTGGGGTATGGGGGTTGGCAGTCCTGGGCTTGGCCATCTAACCACCTGTGACTTTGGACAGGTCAGTGGCCTTCTCTGGCCTTAGTTTCTTCTTTGTAAAATGGGAATTATGCCTTTTTACCTAGCTGGTGAGTTGAGTGTATAATGAAAACACCTGAAAATTTCAGATGATGTACTGGATAGAAAGACCCTTGTAAGAAGAGTGTTGTTTAGGGTGGGATGAGGACTGGGAGACCCTGTTTTCTTCTTTGTCCCACAGGCTGTTGCTCTTCTGTTCCCGTTTCCCAAGATTCAGGGCAGGGACCTGTCTATGGGCAGGGAGGGACATGGTGCCTCCTCTAAGGAAGGACATAGAATGGGGGACAAAGGCCATGGAAGCCATGATGGGACAAGGCTGGGTGGGAGTTGTCAGGAGAGGGAGTGGGGAGCCAGCTGTGCTCATTGGACAGGAAACATGGTACTTAGCTGGTTAAGATGAGCCCTGGGGGCCTTGGTCAGGACAGCGTGCTTAGGGTCACTCAGAGTTCTTGGTTTCTGTCCGGAAAGCTGATTGGGGTTGGTTGTGATGAGGTCAGCAGTCAGTCCTTTGCAGTCATGTAACCTTTGTGCAGCCCTCCCCACATCCCTGCCCCGTGGCCATCAGCCTGGCCCTTAGGGAGGCTGGGTTCCCAGACCACAGGCCCCCATTGTCCCTGTGTGGGTCTCCTATCTGGGCAGTCATTTTGATGACCTAAGGAGGAGACAACAATCAGGTATAGGGTGAAAAAGAAATGAAACTGTAAGCTCAAAGGGGCAGCGTAATATAGGAGAAACACTCTTGGTTTGTGAGGCAGCCCAGGTATTCCTGAAGACCCAGGGGAATGAGGTCAGGCCACTCCCTAGTTGGGCCCCTTTCCCCTCTGAGAAGCCAGGGTCAAGTGCAGGGTCTCACCTGGCACACTGAAAGCCCTCTGTATACTCAGACAGGTGATACTGACTTCACAGGCAGACTCATTCTGGATGGTCAGATTCTTTGGATAATTCAGAGTTTACCTCCTTTAATCACTGTTTTAGGAGCTCTGGTAGCATAGTGCCTAAGGCACTTGACTACTAACCAGAAGGCTGGCGGTTCAAACCCACCAGCCACTCCTTGGAAGGAAGGTTGGGCAATCTACTTCTGTAGCGATACTGCCTTGGCAACCCAAGGAGGGGTCGTTATGAGTCGGGGCCGGCTCAACGGCACATAACAACAATAACAACAACAATCACTGTTTTATTTTATCTGAACTATTTTAGAATTAAAAGAAAAAATCATTTTTGTGATGCTTGAAGATACCCCCTAAAGGATGACTGCAAGGGCTCTTTTCCTGGTATTAGCACCTGTAGTTGAGGAAATGTGTCCACATGACAAACACAAGTTCAAGGACATTGTCTTAGTTATCTAGTATTGTTATAACAGAAATACCACAAGTGGTTGGCTTTAACAAACAGAAACTTATTCTCTCATAGTTTAGGAGGCAAGAAGTCTGAATTCAGAGTGCTGGCTCCAGGGGCTGGGTGAAGGCCCTTTGACCTCGGGCTTCAGCTCTAGCTCTTGTTCCAGGCCCACTGGACTTTGAGGTGTCTCCTAACTCAGGCAGCTGCAGGCTGCCAAGGCTGCTGAATCCAAGGTCAGCAGGTAAAATGGCACAATCCCAAGAACAACAGGCAACACTGCAGGGCACTGGTTCAAGTCCAGGCCAAATGTGCCCAAAAGCTCAAGAACTTCTTCAAGGCTTCCCCATGTATAAGGGAAGCAGGCCACACCCCAAAGGTGACTACTATAGGCTGCTTACAGCAGATTCCACCATGGGGTTGATAACACACATCTGAGTTCATCATCCAGCTGCCAAACTACTCAAAGTTGTGGCCCAGCCGAGGTGACACACAGCCTTAACAACCACACACTCTCTGTCAGCTCTAGAGGAAGGTCTCATCTCCTTTCAACGTTTGTGGCCCTAGCATTCCTTGGAGATCTCCGTGTGTGTTGGTATCAATCTTCTCTTGGGTCTAGGAGGTTCTCAGCATAGAGACCCAAATCCAAAGGATGCACTCTGTTCCTGGCTCTTCTTTCTTTCTGCTCACCTGTTTAATCTCTTTCATATCTCAAAGGAGATTGACTGAAGATACAGTCTGATCCTGTAGATTGTACCCTGCTTCATGAACTTAACTGACTCAAATCTTGCCTCATTAACACAGAGGTTAGGGTTTACAGCACACAGGATAATTATATCTGATTACAAAGTGGAGAATAATTATATCATACTGGGACCCATGGCCTAGCCAAGTTGACACATATTTTGTGGGGACACAGTTTGGTCCATGACAGGCAGCCTTCACAAGATCAGCATTCTCCGTCCCCAGGTTTCGGGACCCTAGGGAGTATGCAAGGTTGGAGCCTCACACAGTTCTTTTATCCTCTCCCCATGCGCGTCAGCTGGTAGAGTTAGAGAACACTGGCCTGGCCTTCTAGGGCATTCAGACCTGGGGAGGGCAGCCTTCCCAGCCATTGACACCTGTGGTGGACTCAGGGCATGCAGGGCCCTCCTCCTGCAGTGCAGTTTGGATTTGCTGATTAGACATCTAGTGCCATTAAGTCCTTCCAACTCTTTAGTGCATCTGAAGAAACACAATCAGTTGAACTTGTACACATGGGTACACAGTTCCTGCCAATGTACAATTTAAATTACCATGTCCAAATATAGTCTAGATATTAATCCATTAAAAATTTGCACTGTATTCTATAGAATACAGTGTCTGATATGGCAGGCACTAGCTCTGGTAGCATAGCGCCTAAAGCACTTGACTGCTAAGGCTGGCGGTTCAAACCCACCAGCCACTCCTCGGAAGGAAAGTTGGGCAATCCTACTTCCATAGTGATACTGCCTCGGAAACCCAAGGAAGGGTCGCTATGAGTTGGGGCCGACTCAACGGCAAATAACAACAACAACAACAGCCATATGTGGCTGTTTAAATTAAAAAATACATATTTTTTAAATAAAAAATTCAGTCCCTTATTTGTAGTAGCCACATTTCAGGTGTTCAGTGGCTAGAGGCACCCATACTAGACAGTTCATTTCCCCTATTTCAGGAAGTTCTATTGGAAAACAACACCCTGGACTGTCATTTTTGTTTGTTTTGTATCTTGTTTAAGAAGGTTGGTTTGTTTATTGTTTCTGGACAGATACTTGTGATTCTTCTAATATTTGTATTGCCTTTTTAAATCAGCACTTAAATACCTCTGGATTTAATTTTTATAAATAGTATTGTCTCAGTGATCTAGTGCAGCCTTAACCAAAAATACCACAATGATTTTTAAAGAACAGGAGTTTATTTTCTGACAGTTTCCGTGGCTGTAGGTTCCGTTCTGGGCATGACTAAACTGTAGGAGTAGGAGTAGGTCCTTGTCTGTAGTCCTGTGAGTTCCTTGGTATCTGTCTCCCCCTTGTGTTTTATGTCTGTGCTGCTCATGTTACAGCCAAGAAGGGATTAGGCTTAGTTTTCACCCTCCTTGATTGGGTATGACCTATTTAACATTTCCAGACAGGATCACTTCTACAGTTTGTGGTGGTGTTGGCTCCCACTCATAGCAACCCTGTATACAACAGAATGAAAGTACAGGGTTCAGGACCCCAATACATGCTTTTTGGGGATACAGTTCAATACAGCAGGTATGTGGTAGGAATCTTAACTGTAAAAATGGTGTGATGGGGGTGTCAGCCCAAGGCTGATTCCTATGAGCTGGATGTCAGACTCTCTTCCTTTGGCAACTTTTTTTTTCCATCAATTCTGATACTTTCTGCTTCTCTGCTGGGTTTGATAATTTGTTGCATTTGCCATACAGAACTCACAGACAATACTCAGGATGATGGGGGTGGGGGTTATTAGGGAAGTAACAGTTTACAATTCAGGATCAGAAAGACTCGGGATACAGTTGTTCAGTCAGGACAGCTTTTTGTCAGCTGTGTGGGTAGGCATGCCTGTCTCTGGCTGTCAGCCTCTTGGCCCATGCCCTGTTCCTGCAAGAGTTACAAAGCTCTTTCCCTCTACCAATAAGTGCCTGGAGGCACCCTACTCTGCCAGTAAGCCTCCTGTCTGAAAGGCTTCCGCTCCCTTGCTCCATGGGGTGGTATACCCACTGTAGCCACCTTGCTCTCTGGGCCAGGGAGCTTGTGGCACTGTCTTGTATCAGTCTCCTGGTTTTGTTACCATTTCTCTGCCATTGCTTCTTGCTGTCTCCAGTGTTACAGCTCTTTGTCTCCTGGGCCCAGGAAGTTCTCAGTGCAGGGACCCCGGGTCTTTTTGGCCCCAAAGGACATGCTCCAGTCCTGGCTCTTCTTGATGGTGATGAGGTCCCCCCTTTCCACGGTCGAGATGGCTCATATTCAGCTTAGTGGTATGGCCAAACTGACCAATCCCCTGTTAGGGTTCCATTCACCTTATTTGCATTATTAGCAAGTCCAGTCCGCTTGGTTGCACCTTATTTGCTATATAGTCCCACCCAGTCATTTGGTGGGAGTTAAAAGACCATGGCAAGAATGGCCATTTAAAAGCGATCCATTGTACTGCTCTAACTCAAATATTTTTCCCCAAAAGATAGTTTTTCCCCACTGATGAATAGGTTAGACTGTCTCCAGTGACTTGGGATGCTGCTTTTTTTCATGTACCAAACTATCATAAGCCTGGCTATTGGCCTCTAATCTGTTGCATTGGCTTAGCGACCCCTCCTTGGGTTTCCAAGGCAGTATCACTATGGAAGCAGATTGCCCAGTCTTCCTTCCGAGGAGTGGCTGGTGGGTTTGAACCGCCACCCTTCCAGTTAGCAGTTAGATGCCTTAGGTACTACACCACCAGAGCTCCTTGTGTGTATTTTACAGTATTTTAATTACTGTATTTTAGCTTTTAGCATTGCATAAGCCAGATTTTTCCATGTTTGTTTTTTTAATTTTCGGGGTGATTTATCTGAATTTAAATTTTGTTCTGGAATAAAGAGCATCTTCACTATCTCATCTAGGAATAGGGGGTGTTTGTTGTGTTATTTATCCCTTCAGAGAATGCTCATGGTTTTCTTCATATGAATTTTGTGTATTTGTTAGGATTACTCCTAATTATCTTATAGCTTGTATTGCCACAGTGGCTGCAACAATGGGCTCAGGTAGGGCAAGATCGTGAGGCTGGCACAGGACCGGGCCGTGTTTCTTTCTGCTCTGTGTAGGGTCACTATGAGACAGAGACAACTCGACACCACCTAACAACAACAACAACAACAATATTGCAATTAATAAGAGCTTTTAGTTCTACTACTTTGTCAGTGAGGAGCTCTGGTAGCATAGTGCCTAAAGGCACTTGACTGCTAACCAGAAGGCTGGCGGTTCAAACCCACCAGCCACTCCTTGGAAGGAAGATGGGGCAATCTACTTCCATAGTGATACTGCCTCGGAAACCCAAGGAGGGGTTGCTATGAGTCGGGTCCAACTCGATGGCACATAACAACAACAACAACTTTGTCAGTGAGTTCTCTTGCACATGGTAGGGTAATAATTGTTAACAAATGAGTTTTCTCTTCCTTTCATATATATATATATATGCGTATGTATGTATATGTATATATATGCCCATATATGTATATATATATGTTTATATATATGGATATATGTATATATTTGTATCTTTCACTGCCATTGAGTTGATTCTGATTCATAGTGATCCCCGTTGGTTTTCCAAGGCTGTAAATCTTTATGGAAGCCAACAGCCCCATCTTTCTTCCTGGTGGTTTCAGACTACCAGCCTTTTGGTTAGCAGCCAAATGCCTTAATCACCACACCACCAGAGCTCCGTGTGTGTGTGTGTGTGTGTGTGTATTTTTCCTTATGCTCTGGCTAGTCCCTCAAGTACAATGTCAACTAAGTCAGTGGTGGGGAGTACCCTTGCCTCTTTCCTGACTTTCACCTTGGGTTATTATGTTTGTGAATGGTGCATCAACTTAAGCAAATGCCCTTCTGTTCCTAGTTTGCTGACCGCCTCCCTCCTCTCGTCCCTCCCTCCAGAAATGATGTTGAATTTTATCATGTGACTTTTTGGCATCTGTTGAGATGGTATAAGGATTTTTAATAATAATAATATAATAATGAATTATATTGCGCCATCTTTGCTTCACTGGGAAAAAAATCTTAGCAAGGTCATGATATATTATTCTGTAATACTGCTAAATGTGCTTTGCTAATTTTTTTGGTTGGCTTGTTTTTTAATCTACGCTCATAAAAGCAATGGACCCGTCACTCCGTGCTTACTCTCAGCCTTGCCTTGGTTTGATAGTGGGGTTATGCTGCCTTGGAGACTCCCTGCCCCCTTCCCTTTTGTGCTATTTACTAATAGTTTATGTAAGCCGGGAATAACTCTCCCCTGGAAGTTTTGCTCTTCACTAACAGTTTATGTAAGCCGGGAATAACTCTCCCCTGGAAGTTTTGCTCTTCACTAATAGTTTATGTAAGCCGGGAATAACTCTTCCCTAGAAGTTTTAGGAGAACGTGTTTATACAGTTATGTGGGCCTGGTACCCATTTTAGGGGTAAAGCTCTGGTTCTCTTTTAATTTCTTCTAGTTTGTTTATAAAGTACGATTTTCTGCTTAGTCTTGAGTCACTTCCTTTTGCCTTTCTTTTGTTATCTTTTTAATAGTGACATTCATTGTTCATAGTTCTCCTTTCTTCTTTGTTCATAGGTATTTCATTCCACCTGCTTGTAGTAGGCCTTTTAGCAGTTAGTTTAGCAGTTTGTCACATCTTTCTCCTGTTGAGCAGCTGGTGGGTTTGAACCACCAACCTTTAGGTTATTAGCTGAGCACTTAACTGTTGTGTCACTAGGACCCCCTTTTTAGTGTTTTAGGTCTCTTTAAATGTAAATTTGTTGTTGATGTAAAACATGCATAGAGAAAACGCATAGTTCTCACACTCTCTAAGTCCTGATAAAGTCCACTTTCTGTATATCCAGCACCCAGATAGAGAGAGCCCTCCAGCAGCCCTCATGCTCCCCAGTCTTAGTGCCTTCTGGGAGGGGAGCCGTCACCCTGAGTCCCACCTCATCGAATGTGAATGGAAAGATACAGCATGTGTTCTTCTGTGTGTGCAGCAGGCCTTTTCCAGGTGGCTTCTTCTATCCATTGGCAAGGACACCAGCTGCATCACCATCACATTACCATATCTGGGGAAATAGAGTTTTCCTTTTGTTATTGGTTGGGCCAAGTGAGGCCACACCAGAGTAGGATGGGTTCTTGTCCTGTTCCTTTTTGAGTGGTGTTTTTTTTTTTTTTTTTTAAGTGCATTTTATTGAAATGTAATTTATGTACAGTAAAATACACAAAACTAAAGTGACATGGGTCAGTGCATTTTTTTTTTTTCAGTATTTTTCAGTATTCTCTCCCCCCTCAACCTAGCAACCAACAGAGAAAGTTTCCCTTCATATGTAAACATTTCCTTGGCCTTCCACAACAGTGAACTAATACTTGTTCTTCTGTGATTATTTCATGCAGTATGATGCCCTCCATCTGGAGGCTGGAAGCCAGAGGGGACGGCAGAGCAGAGCAGCAGCCGGCATCCAGGTGAGGGGAGGGCGCAGAGGTTTCGAACAGCTAAGTGAGGCAGACTTGTCTGTCAGTTTGTCATACAGTTGTGGCTTGTGTGTTGCTGTGAGGCTTGAGGCTGTGCCACTGGTGTTTCAAGAGCTGGCAGGGTTGCACATGATACACAAGTGTCAGTGCAGCTTGCAGACTGAGACAGACTAGGAAGAAGGAAAAGGCCATCCACTTCTCAAAGAATTGGCCAGGGAAACCTTATGAATAGCAGAGAAACACTGTCTGATACATTAATGTGCAACTTTATGCATAGCCCAGAAACATTATCTGATACAGTGCAGGAGGATGAGCCCCTTAGGTCAGAAGGCTTTCAAAACACCTAGAAACGAGTTGCATCATCAGAGTAGGACCAACCTTACTGATACGGATAGAGCTTTCAAGACCTCCATTTGCTGACGTGGCACGACTCAACTTGAGGAGAAACAGCTGCAAACATCCATTTATAAGAGGAACGTGGAATGTATGAAGTATGAATCCAGGAAAATTGGAAGTTGTCAGAGATGGAACGCATAAAGATTGCTATCCTAGGCATTAGCTGAAATGGACTGGTTTTGGCCATTTTCAATCAGACAACCATATGATCTACTATGTCAGGAATGACAATTTAAAGAGGAATGGCATGGCATTCATTGTCACAAAGGATGTTTCAAGATCTGTCCTGAAGTACAATGCTGTCAATGATAGGATAATATCCAGACACCTACAAGGTAGACCAGTTAATATGACTTATTCAAATTTATGCACCAACCACCAAAGCCAAAGATGAGGAAATTGAAGATTTTTATCAAGTTCTGCAGTCTGAAATTGATGAAACATGCAATCAAGATGTGTTACTTATCACTGGTGACTGGAATGCAAAAGTTGGAAACAAAGAAGAATCACTGGTAGCTGGAAAATTTGTCCTTGGTGATAGAAATAAGGCTGGAGATCACATGATAGACTTTTGCAAGACCAACGACTTATTCACAGCAAATACCTTTTTCAGCAACACAAACAGCGGCTGTACACATGGACTTCGCCGGATGGAGTACACAGGAATCAGATTGACTAAATCCATGGCAAGAGGTGATAGAAAAGCTCAGCATCTTCAGTCAAAGCAAGGCCAGGGCTGATTGTGGAACAGACCATCAACTGCTCATATGCAAATTCAACTTGAAGTTGAAGACAATTAAAACAAATCCACGAGAGCCAAAATAAGATCTTGAAAATAACCCTCCTGAATTTAGAGACCATCTAAAGAATAGATTTGATGCATTGAACACCAATGACCGAAACCAGAATTGTGGGATGACATCAAAAACATCATCAATGAAGAAAGCAAGAGGTCATTAAAAAGATGAGAAAGGAAGAAAAGACCAAAATGGATGTCAGAAGAGACTCTGAAACTTGCTCTTGAACAGAGAGTAGCCAAGGGAAATGGAAGAAATGACAAGATAAAAAAGCTGAAGATTTTAAAGAGCAGTTTGAGCAGGCAAAGCCAATTACTATAGTGAAATGTGCAAAGACCTAGAATTAGAAAACCAGAAGGGAAGAACACACTTGGCCTTTCTCAAGCTGAAAGAACTGAGGAAAAAATTTAAGCCTCGAGTTGCAATTTTGAAAGATTCCACGGGCAAAATATTGAATGATGCAGGAAACATCAAAAGAAGATGGAAGGAATACACAGAGTCACTGTACCAAAAAGAACTGGTCGATTTCATCCATTTCAGGAGGTGGCACATGATCAAGAACCAATGGTATTGAAGGAAGAAGTTGAAGCTGCACTGAAGGAATTCCTGAAGAACAAGGCTTCAGGAATTGACGAATTACCCATTGAAATGTTTCAACAAATGGATGCCCCGCTGGAGGCACTCACTTGGTTATGCCAAGAGATTTGGAAGACAACTACCTGGCCAACTGACTGGAAGAGATCTGTATTTGTACCCATTCCAAAGAAAGGTGATCCCACAGAATGTGGAAATTATTGAACAATATAATTAATATCGCATGCAAGTAAAATCTTACCTAAGATAATTCAAAAACGGTTGCAGCAGTATATTGACAGAAAACTTCCAGAAGTGCAGGCTGGGTTCAGAAGAGGATGTGGAACAAGGGATATTATTGCTGATGTCAGATGAATCTTACCTCAAAGCAAAGAATACCAGAAAGATGTTTACTTGTGTTTTATTGACTATGCAAAAGCATTTGATTATGTGGGTCATAACAAATTGTGGGTAACATTGAGAAGAATGGGAATTCCAGGACAATTAATTGTACTCATGAGGAACCTGTACGTAGACCAGGAGGCTGTTGTTCGAATGGAACAAGGGGACACTGCATGGTTTAAAATCAAGAAGGGAGTGTGTCAATCTATATGCTGAGCAAATAATCCAAGAAGCTGGGCTATATGAAGAAGAACGTGGCATCAGTATTGGAGGAAGGCTCATTATCAACCTGTGATATGCTGA